>NW_009605884.1:0-40163 GCF_000690535.1 Cariama cristata | reverse complement strand
ACCATAATGATTCTATGATTCTATAACCCGCATTTTTAAAAAGAGAAAATAGGAAGGCATGGGGAGCTACAGGCCAGTCAGTCTCACCTCTGTGCCCAGCAAGATCATGGAGCAGATCCTCCTGGAAACTATGCACAGGCACATGGAAAATAAGGAGGTGATTGGTGACAGCCAACATGGCTTCATGAAGGGCAAATTGTGCCCAACAAATTTGGTGGCCTTCTACAACAGGATTACAGCATTGGTGGGTAAGGGAACAGCAACGGACATCATCTACCTGGACTTGTGCAAAGCATTTGACATGATCGTCTCTAAATTGGAGAGACATGGATTTAACGGATGAACCACTCAGCGGATAAGGAATTGGCTGGATGGACATCTTTGTCAGCAACATTAATGGTGGGATTGAGTGCACCTCAGCAAATTTGCCGACCACACCAAGCTGTGCGGTGTGATTGACACACTGGAAGGAAAGGATGCCATCCAGAGGGACCTGGACAGGCTTGAGCGGTGGGCCTCTGTGAACCTCATGAAGTTCGACAAGGCCAAGGGCAAGGTCCTGTATGTGAGTCGGGGCAATCCCAAGCACAAATACAGGCTGGGTGGAGAATGGATTGAGAGCAGCCCTGAGGAGAAGGTCTTGGGGCTGTTAGTTGACAAGAAGCTCAACATGACCCAGCAATGTGTGCTTGCAGTCCAGAAAGCCAACCAAATCCTGGGCTGCATCCAAAGCAGTGTGAGCAGCAGGTCGAGGGAGGTGATTGTTCCTCTCTACTCTGCTCTGGTGAGACCCCCCCTGCAGTACTGCCTTCAGCTCTCGGGCCCTCAACACAAGAAGGACATGGACCTGTTGGAGTGAGTACAGAGGAGGCCACAAAAATGATCAGATGGCTGGAGCACCTCTCCTGTGAAGACAGGCTGAGAGAGTTAGGGTTGTTCAGCCTGGAGAAGAGAAGGCTCTGGGGAGACCTTAGACCAGCCTTCCAGCACCTAAAAGGGGCCTACAAGAAAGCTGGGGAGGGACTTTTTACAAGGACATGTAGTGATAGGACAAGGGGCAATGGCTTTAAGCTGGAAGAGGAAAGATTTAGATTAAATGTTAGGAAGATATTCTTCACTGTGAGGGTGGTGAGGCACTGGCACATGTTGCCCAGAGAAGTTGTGGATGCCCCATCCCTGTAAGTGTTCAAGGCCAGGTTGGATGGGGCTTTGAGCAACCAGGTGTAGTGGAAGGTTTCCCTGCCCATGGCAGGGAGGTTGGAACTAGGTGATCATCAGGGTCCCTTCCAACCAAACCATTCTATGACTCTATGATTCTATAATAATGATGGGTTTGTCCTCTTTGCAAGGATGTATTAGACAAAACTGTTTGAGAAGTGAAGAGAAAAGAATAAAAGAAAAAAACATCAAAAATGAAGATGGGGCAAGGTTTGCCAAGTTAACTAAGGTCTTGGTATTTGGAAGAACTAATGTTCATCATCTGAAAGCCCCTAATAGCTGTCTTTCTTATTATCCTGTCAAATATAAGTAACACTATTCATAATGAAAGTGCTTTGATTCTAAAATACACATTTCCTTTGCAGATCTCAGAATATCTCTCAAAAAAAGTAAGCAGACCTTTAAAACTTTAATGTCTACATTAGGCAATAAAGATCATTAAAGTTTATAAGTAGAAGTATGTAACAATTTTGCAGTCCACTGTGCAAACATTGCCTGTAAATGGTTTCAGCCAGAGTTGCAATTAATTTTCATTGAATTGCAGATAGTGAGGTAAAAGTTAAGGATCCCTTACTGGATTCGAAGCCACCTTTCCCTGTTTTTCTGTGGTTTCTGGGACTTTGTGAAACCAATTTTATCTTTTACGCTACAATTTTACAGATGTCCATGAGATATATTTTATAGAAGGTATGATTCCTGAAAAAAGAATTCATTTTTTTTCAGGGAAAATCTGCAAAAATCGTTAGCTTTTTCTCAAAGAAAAAGTGTAAAAAGATCTTTATTTTAGGTGGTCCTCCTGAATAGAAAGTTTGCTTATAGGATCTAATCAAATGTATTTATTCAGCTGGCCCACTTGAACTTTGGCAATACTTAATAGGCAATGTTTCATGTTGCCATTTTCCCATATGATAAAAGCTTCCTGGCCAAACTATCCCACCTGTGAAGGAAAATTTCAATCCACAACCATGTGTTTATTTCTTAACTACGTTGGTGTCTGACCACTTTTTTTAATGACTATTAAACTTTGCCCTGAGACTGAAAGACAAACATATTGAAAATTTGGAATTCCTAGTCAGATAGTGTAATTTCTTATTTTCAGTTAGATCTTACCTACATTGACTTCATGCAGAACTGCTCCAGCTGTACTCCTTGTTAAAATAAAAATATTTAAGTGAGAGATGATGGTAAAACAACTTTCATTAGTGTTTAATATTCTGTGTTACAGTAGCATCTAGAGACACCAATCAGCAGTGTTGTGCTTGGGCTTACAGAAACAGTTAAAACTAATCTTTGTCCCGCGTAACTTGCAAGCAATGAAGAACCCTTGATTGAAGGCCTATCTTCTAACAGTGAGGTTTCCAGTATGGGGAACACAAATTCCTGGGCTCACAGGGATTCTAATGAAAAGTAACTAAGGGTAATTGAGGTAATTATCAGCAACAGGCTATATAGAGAGCTGCATTTTCACATAAGAGCTTCTACGTTATATACAATAAAAGGGTAGGCTATTTTTTGTCATTCAGATCCAATCCTTCTCTACAGCTATTTTTAATTTTCTCCATTTTTTTCCTCCTCTTTGTTATTAGGTCTCCTTATCTTCAGCCTAAATAAGTTGTAGCCTAACTTCTTGTTTTCAGATAGTCTATAGGAGGTAAATACAAAAGCCAGGAACTTGAGATAAAAGGTAAGACCTCCATGTACTCACTCCACATAGTCAAAGATTGTCTCTTTTCCTCTACTTTTTTTTCACAGTATCACATGCAGGAGTTAAGAAAGAAAACCTTACACAGACAAAAAGCATTATGTAATTAAGAAACCAAATCTCTATGGAAATCTGACACCAAGTGAAATGAAAGACAGCTTTCGTAGTGGATTTCCACACAACTAGAACCATCAAATCACTGAAGTTTGTCAATAAGCTAGAAAGATGCAGTAGGAGAGTGCTAACTTCTGAGGGTGAATAAGATTTGTAAAGGGGGAACAAGTGTAAACAATACTTTTCATGTTTGTTTTTCATACATTAACATGTTAAATACACACACACAAAATGCATCCCAGAAATATTTCTTTTTCCTGGATTGTTTTTAACTTTTTCTTCTTGTGTTACTTTATGAGACACTACATTAATTTGTATGTGATGTTTTGAATGTGGTGTCCAGCAGCATGGGCTGAGTAATGGAGCTTTAAGTGTACTGTGTCAAAGGTATTACAAACCTACAACTCCCCTTTTCTTTGTGGAGTTCATAATTCTTAGCACTATTTAATTTTAGTATACCTGTTTATAAGGTTATTTAGAACCTGGTAGCAAAACCTTGCCATGAGCTTAAGGCAGTCTTCAAAGAACCTAATGGACAAAGTAGAGGTAGGACTCGTGAACTGAATGGTCCCATGTCAGGTGATTGAATAGTTTAATTTCATTTTATTCTGGTTCTGATGCCTAGGAGCTTTGCGCACAAGAGGATTTGACAACGGTTTTATCATGACCTAGGCTGGAACGGGAGGCTATAGCCTTTGCTAATGGGAACCATTAAAAAGAACTGCATGATTTTGGCAGAAGTAGACTGAGTCAAAAGAGATAACGTCTGGAATTAATTCGTTGTCATAGAATGGGAATCTGCCTTACTCTATAAAGACACAGCGTGGTAGCAGCAGGATAGCTGAGCTGTTTTTCAATGTACTAGTGCTTACTTACAGACACCTATAAAAAAGCACATCAGATACAACTTTGGAGTTAGGCAATCAAAAGATAATGCTCAGTTTATAGTTAGTTGTGCAAACTGAATTCTTTCCTACTCATTTTGTCCAGTCTTCCTTGCCACTACAGTAGCGCCAGCAGGCTATGGAGTTTCTGGCTGCATGCATGTAAACTCAAATCCATCATCATCTTCCACTGTTATTACAGAAGACTGTCCAAGTTTTCCTCTCCTGATATCCAGCAAAGAGATAATAAGAGTCTCAGCAGTCTGTAAAGTTATTAAACCTGGAGAGAATTTCTTGGATCAAATAAAAGCAAGATATTTTGCAATAATCTTTGAAAAGAAAAACTGTTAGGTGACCTAAAATACTGGAAAAAATCCTTGAAAGTCATAGCATTAAGCATGGAAAGAATATTTGAAGTAATTTTGGTCAGATCTAGAGCTGCCATGTAGAAAATGTAGTACTGAAATACTAGATCACTGTACTGTGATAAAACAGAGTATCCAAGGGGCCTTTTTGTAAGTCTGGAGTCTAAAACATCTCTCTCCAAAAATGAAAGCTTTGGGTGGAAATGAAACTATTGGATATTTCTGATGTACCAACCACCCGCTAGATGACGCAAAGGAAAAAGAAGAGAGGAAAAGGATCAATATGCTAGTCTGTGCTTAGCAGATAATAATGTCAGAATGACTTGTTAAAAGAAATGTTAAAAAAGTTAATTTATTTTATTAATTTATAATTTATAATATATCTGTCCCTCTTATATAATATATCTGTCCCTCTTTTAGAAAACACCTAACTCTTTCAATTAATTGATTTAAATGACAGTTGTGGATGACTAATGAGCTACAGATGTCCGACTCTATAAGCTGCAGTTAGGAAAACATGACTTATTTATCAGTCCTTTACAAGGGGGGGGAAACCCAAAACTTTTTATCTGTTCTTTTTATTTGTGTTTAGTTCCTTCTAACTTTGCAAAAATCTTTAGCTCCATCTTCAGAGCAGTAATGTGTATGCACCTTCAAACCAGAGAGGTAGGAACCAGTAAAGCCTATCACAATGCACTGGAAAGTAAAAAAGCACAAATCCTTTGAAATATGGTTGAAAATTATAGGAAGAATTTAAACCAAGTATTAGGCAGAAAACTTTCAAGTACAACACTTCCCACGGATTGGTCTTGATTCTGGCAGTTACTTGTGCTAAGTTGGTTTGAGGAGTTCTCATATGGCTTAAACATACAGGTGTGTAAATATTTCCCTAAACAAGGTTATGTTTTACCAACGTGCATATAAGAGATCAATGAAAAACTCTTGGCTGGGTTTGGGGGGAAGGAGTAGGGAGTGCAGTGAAAAATAGTGATGTATTTAGACCAGTAAATTACTGGGTACTGAGCTGAGTGGCTTAAAGCTGCTGATGAAAGTTGACACTCAGCTGTTGATAGCAGAGGCTAAATACTTAGGAGCCTACTGTGTTTGAAAATAGGAAAGCCATCGTTTGGCAGAGTTAATGGGCCTGTTGTCAGCTGCATGACAGATGGATTATAGAGTAGTAATGCTAAGGAAGTCAGAGGAGTACAGAATAAACATAATTCTCAGCTGAGAGTATGGTTGCTTTAAATGTCAGTACTTTAAAGTAATTTCATCACTTGAGTCTAAGTGCCAGGTCTGCTTTTGACAATGGCTTCTTTTTTTTTTCCCCATCCCACCACTGCAGCTTCAGTCTGGGATCAGGTGGGGCTGTGACCTGTGCTGCTGAGAACATTGCATCTCCCTGAAGTGCCAGTGAACATGAGCAACATTATTAGTTTTATTACTATTGCAATTATTCGGTTTGCAGTGTTTTCAGAACCTACTTCAAATAACTCTTGCAGCTTAGTGACCTGTTTGGGATCTAGTTTTACTGTAACCAGATGAGTGTTGAAGAAGAGACTTAAATCCCTATGGTTTTGATGTAAACATACACATTCGGCTTAATATACTTCAAATAGAACAGACTTCCTCTTCTCAAATTCAGCAAAGTATTCCATACTGTAATTAAAAAGACACTGATGCTAAAACCCAAGAACATTAATGTTTGCATTCTTTTCTAAATAAACGGCAATGAAAGCAAATTTAGGTTTTAATAATAGCTAGGAGAATAGTACTTAAGACAATTCAAATTAAACTGGACACATTATATTCAAGACAAGTGTCCCAAAGCAACCCTAAATAGTTGCCAATTGTCCTCCTTTCTGCAAAATGTAACTCTTTCAGACTTAGGAAAATGCATGCTGCCCTGGAGTTTGCTTGTGATATCTGTGCCTCTCCCTCAAAGTCAGGTTGTAAAAAGAATAGCCTTAACACCTCTGAACTTGCTTTTGCTCCCATTGATCCAGGGCTGTGAAGGAATGTTTGGACTGGTTCAATCGAACATCATAACCAGCTTGTGAGCTACCTATTAAAACGTAGTCCTGACATGCCTGTTGCTATTGATCTCTTTCTTCATAGGTCGCACTTAGCATGTTCAGCTCAGCTGGTGTTTTCTTCTTTACCTGTCAAATGCAAGACTGCCTAACAATGGAAGCACAGATAAAGTGGTTGAACCTCACTAATACCAAATAAATAGTTAAAATAGAAAGTGGAGGAAGAACGCGTATGATGTGTGAAAACAGCAGAAGCTCTGGTAGCTCAAATTCTACACTCTATAGATGCTGGATTGTGCCAAATACTGTAGGGACTACATTAACTCATTCCTAAAAGTAGGTAATACCTCACCAGTAAAAAAACGCAGCAAGTGCATGTGTGGGAGTTCACTGGTTACCAAAACGACGAATGTTTTCTGAAAAAAATGCCACATAATCTCCTCTGCCAGTAATTCAGGGAATTGAAGGGTTATATGCAGAGGCTTGGAGGTCAATTTTCATAGCCCTGGGGGACAAAATTTTAATAGGAAATACAGCTGCTCTCCCAATCCTACACTGAACTGAAGAAAAAGCATGATCTCTTAGGAAAACACAAATTCATATGACACAAGAGCTGGTAATACTGGGAAGTTGTAAGATAGTCTTCAGACAATTCCCTGCCCTGAGACTGAAGACAAACCATCAAGACTGTCCTGGCCAGCAAAGAAAGCATTTTCCAGGATCTACCCATTCTCATCTCCTGCTAAGATTCTGTGCACTGTACTCCTTAGAGTATGTGTGTAGTAATATTGGCCCTTCAGAAATGGTGGGAAACATGAAATAAAGCAACTCTTGCCATGTGTAAAATGTAGTAAAGGAAATAAGGATGATTGAAACAATGGTCAGCTAGGGAAATTACTTATACTCTGTGCTACTAGGTGTGATACTCTAATATTAACAGGGCTTATTTTGTAGCTGGGTTTATTTTGTAGCCTCATGTAATGATTTTTTTAATAAGGATCTTTCAGTCATTTTTTCTACTTTATTTATTCTTAATACTGGAAGAAAGTTGGTGTTCTCTAGTTCTTGATTCTGGTTTTAATTAGACTGAGCTGCCAATCTGATTGTGTCAGCAAAATGATGTAAAGTGAGGGGGACACAAGTCAGATGTTGCAACTTGATGGCTAATGGGCGTTAATAGATACACTTACAGATGTATTAATAACACTGTGGTCTAGTCTATGTGCAGTGAATTACAACTGCCTGCTCATATTCTTCCAGGAGCTGCTATTAGAATCTCATGTCAGGAATGTCATGTGGATAGCTGAAATAAGGCAGTTATTTTATATAGCTGTATATAATAATTTTAACATTTTGCTGACTTGTAGGTTTGGAGTGAGAGGAACATTCAATAAATATTCTAAAGACACAAGAATGTAAAAAATGGGGTTCAAACTGCTAAAGAAAATGTTTGTCTGGGACAAAGACTGCTAAATACAGCATGTAAATTCAGGTTCAACCAGACTGATTGGACAAGTCCTTTCCATCTTTTCTCCTAAATAACATTTTAAAATTAGGGACCAGAAACTTCATGGTATCACCTTTCCATACTGTGCTATAAGCTAGCCTGCAAACTCACTTCTATAAAGATGTTTTTATATGGCTTCAAATTTCCACCATTGCAGTAGCCTATCTCCTCTAGCACCTAAGATGCATGAGACACAAGGGAAGTCAGAAAAAAGGGAAAGTGGTGCCTCACTGTCTCACTGGATTTCATTGCATGTGAGCTTCTGGAAAGCTACAGAGTCTCTTTCAATGTAGACGTCTGGAATTTGGAAAGTAGCTCCAAACTGTCACAGACTACACTGAAGATACAGCTTGGCAGAATAGCTTGATGAGACAGATTTTGGAGAGCATAGACAATGCTTGTTAGCATTAGAAAATATCAAAATAGCAATATGCAAATGTTTGCATCCTTCAACCCCTTGATGTTCCAGGAAAAAAGTAAAATATAATCTAACTCTTCAGTGGGCTATTTCTGTTTTTTACCAACACAAGTTCAGTTTTATTGGCATATCAGAGAGTGTTTTCTCTCTGTCAGTGTGAGTACTTTGAACAGGAGATGCAAATCCCTGTCCTTATCCATGGACAGAAGAAAAAGAAATCAAGAGATGTGAACCAACCTGAGCAAATTTGTGCTGGAATTCACTGGAATAAATAGGAATGGAATATTGGAGAGGGGTTCATTAAAAGTACTTTTAGGAAGTCCCAATTCAGTTGTTCAAGGTGACTACGGGAAGGTGCTGCATTTAAATGATGCATCTAGCTCATAAAATATTTTCTGTACTAAGCACAAAAGTGTGGCATTATTTACTATCAACATGTGAGAAGAAACTGATTTTAGATCTGCGGTTCTAGAATCCCTTTTCCTGAGTGGAGCTATGAGCATTTTGTGGATTAAATTATAAAAATAATAAATGAATAGAAGCTAGAAAATGTGTCATTTTACTTATGCTGCTTTTCTACACAATACTATAATCTGTATGTATAGAAGTTTGTTGCTTTATCCCCCTAATAAGGACATGAAAATAGGAGCCTTTACTAGGGTTCTTAGAACCAGCTTGTTCTACTGAGACACAGAACTTGCAGCAAGTGCATAATCGCTCCTTAACCTGCTGAGTTTATCTTTAGAGATTTCACAAAGCTCAGCTTGCTTGCAAATGTGGAATTCCTTCTGTCATTTCCCCTTGTTCTTGCATTGTACCATGCATCATTCCATTAGTCCACAGCTTAGTGCTCATTGAACTATCTTCGTTCTTTTTGTGCTTAATAACGTTTAGTAAGGTTTTAACAGCATTCCTGAACACAACAATAACTGTAGCTAACAGGTGAAAAACACAGCCATTTCAGTGCAAAACAATTAGCTTACATGTCCTTGAGACGTTGCTTGTATTATAAAATGCAAGTTAAGAAGGAAGAAACTATGCATGTTAATTAGAAATAAACAAAAAATACATCAGAGTACATGCCAGTAATGTAGCAAAATGCAGCACTTAAACACTGCAATTAATAGGTTCATGTCATAAAGAATATTTAAACGCTTTATAGTCTTGCTTTAGAAGTCTACCTAAATCATTCTGATCATCACACATAGTTCAGGGTACTCCTGTAGTACTGAAGAGACTGACAGAAAATTATCTGCACCTTTTTTCTTCATTGTACCCAAGCCTCCTAGAACATCACTGGTCTCTACATCCATGCAGGCAGTCTTCCAATGAGGCCAGCAGTACGTATTCAGTGCCAGGCACTGGGCATACCTGGCATCACCAGGAGTCACCCAATACCAAGCTTTCTTTGAAGTCTGGTAGAAAAGCTTTCTGGAAGAGTCAAAGCTCTCCTCTGCAGAAATACAGAAGAAATCCAGGAGACCAAAAGCCATTTATGTGGCCAGAGATTCTTGCTTGTGAACCCAGATGTTGAAGGAGTGACAAACTGCTCCCACCTGCTGTTGGTTCGTTTTCAGCCGCTGGAGCTCCAGCAAACCAAATTCACAGTAGCCAGCAGATGTTGCAAATCACTTCATTCTTTAGGGGAAAAGGGAAGAAACAACCTGCCAGATTTATCCCAAGAGTAGGCAGGCACTGCTTAGGCCCAGGGCACTAGGGCCAGTCCTGCGGTTGCTAGCATTCCGTACCTTGGCTTTGCTACCCTGCAGTCACTGCTCTGTCAGTGACTTCAATGTGTGACCTTGAGAAAGACAATTAAGCTTTTACATGCTATTTTCCAAGCAGTGAAAGGGAAACAAAACTTTCAGTGTTTTTCACAAGTTTCTAAAGGTGCTGAATATATTGATGTGGCTGTTTATGTGTGTATTTTTTATTATTATCTTTACATCTTAATTCTTTCACAAGGCTATTTTAATAACAATCCCAAATTTTTGAGCTTTGTTAATAAGTAAAGATTAATATTCAACTGTAAGGCAGTAAGTCTGCTCCAGTTGTACATGTAATAGGGTGAAAAAAGAACAGCCTGAATCAGCGGGGGAGGTTAGAGTAATACAATGTTTTGGTAAAGGTCTGCATCCACGCATTATATGTGGCTCTATGCAGTTGTCAGTCGGGTCATGAAAAAAATTACAGACTGCTTCTGGAGACTTGCTTTTTAAAGATGTCAGTAATAATTGAATTTCAAATCAAAGTCTGAGCTCCAGGTGATGTGTTCCACGTTTAGTAGCAGGTGCCAATTCATGACGCTCCATAGTCTGCTAGAGGCAATGATGAGTGTAATACATCCTAGCCAAAGAGCTAAGAGCTCTGACTGTTTTTGCTGCCTGTAGGTATCACACATTTTTGACAGAAATCCTTTCCTGTTGGTGGCACTGTAATGCAGACTGTCCTGATCTCACTGCCAAGTGTGGAAGGGTGAACCACAGAAGTGGAACTGCCAGCAGGTGATTTTCTGTGATCCATAGGAGTGTCTCTGTGAGGGGGAATTTGATGGCCCTGGGTGAAGACAAAGTGAGCTGGTTCCCAAGCTGACAGCTCTCTCAGGGACAGCAGCAAAGTCCTGCAGCTCTCAGTCTTGGGGATGGCCTGGAGTCTGACACCCAGCTTGAAAACTTAGGGTTTTATTTCGTTATGCTTCTGAAGGCTGCACATGCTTACTACAAAGCAAGCACTCTTTTGATCTTGAAAAGATCAGAATAAACATGAAATATACTAGTTTTGTCTGTACAAAATGACCTGAAAGTAATATGTTTGGCCACACATTTTTAATCATTATTTCAAAACCAATTATTTCTAAGGTCAGCAGCATTGACAAATGCTCAGATGCATGTCTGTTACACGTAAAACAAGCTGCAGATATAAGGCACTCTGTGACTGCTTCTGTGTGTGTTTTCTGTACCCTTTTAGGCCAATGAACAAGACTGGACAATGTGGTGTAAACTCAACAGCATTTTAGAAATCACACTGGAGACAAACTGCCCACTGGCAGTGCAGCTACATCAGGGAGCTGAGTCTCTTATTTTCAGTCTTTATGTCAAAAGACAAGGCCTATTCCTCTGTTGCTGCTTTAATTAATTCATTTTCTCAGATACAAAATGCTGTTTAAATGGTGGTATTTCTCCCGCCATTTTTTGGGGGCCATAATCAAAATAAATACCTGGAAGTTGCTGTCCATGATAAGAGCATGTTGGAGCTTCTTGGCTTTTTCAGATCAAAATTAACTCCAGGGGATCCCAGGGAGGTTCATGGTGTAGCATTAAACACTGCCTCTGTTCTAGGATGAGTTATGCTCCGTGCCTCAGGATGACAAATTCTGCCATAACTGATGACTTCTCACTTCCTATCTATAGGGAATTAAAAAAATAAGGGTTTATTTTAAGAAAAAAAAAATGCCTCTTCTTTCTGCTATGGAAGAAGGGTAATTCATCTCCTATGTACAAGCAAGTGATAGCAGTGCATCTTTATTTTCAGCCAGTAAAGTCTCCATTAGTCAACTCAATAGCACAAGTTAGAAATTTTATCCTTACTCAAAGAGCAGCTGAGATGTGAAGAAATTGTTGTTGCTGATTTTAGTAAGGGGTTTTGTTTGCTATGACTGTTCACCTGAGTGTAAAACAAAAACCTTACCCAAGATCTCATGAATACGGAGATTTTTAAATTAGGACAAGGTGATTAATTTTTGATGTTTGAATGTACACCGGAGCTGTTGTTTCCAGCTTGGACCACAAGCACAAAAAGAAGGGAGAGCCATCTTCTGTTTGATGGTTATTTTACTGGAGTAAAGCATTGCCATTCTCTGCTGCCAGCCGCTTTCCTTACCTTGAATGAGTCATTTGAATCTTCAGTACCTGTGTTTCTCTGTCTGTAAGACAGAAACAAGTCTGCATCACTTTGTAAGTAAATCTCTCTGAGCACTAAATAAATACTCAAGACTCACTGGTTAATCTATGAAACATTCTAAGGCCTGTTCATGTGATACTTTCACCTCAGCTGAATATTAATAATTACCAGAAATTCTGAGAAAATACAGTCCTTTGAGATTTCCATGGAAACTGGTCATCACATGCTCAAATGACCTGTAGAGTGGTTCAACTAAGCCACTGAGACATCTCAAGTTTCTCACTGGTAATCCTATTATGGTAAAGGTAGAACAGTTCATGCCCTCAACCTGTAGGTTCAAAGCAGAAAATACTTGTCTGCTCCCTTTGGGCCTGGAAACAGCACTTTCCAGAGAGAAAGGATATGCGTACCAGCTGTTGGAAGGTTGTGCTGGACCTCATTCCTCATTTTTCCTTTCTTCTTTCTACTGATAATGTTGTGGTACAGATTTTTTTCATTTCTGTTCACATTACAAAGTTACATAATGATCCCTATCATGAGAGGAGCAGCAGAACAGGACACAGTGTTGACATTAGGCTAGCCTACAACATGAAAGGAGAAGGTCTCTGGACAACTGCAGATGGGAAAATTAATTGGAGAAGATCAGATGTCAGCTCCTTCTCCTAAGAGTCGTATTATAATGCCTTATCACAGAATCAGTCACTGAGGTTGGACAGCACCTCTGGAGATTGCCTAGTCCAACTCCTCTTCTCAGAGTAGGGTAACCAAGAGCAGGTTGCTCAGGGCCATGTCCAGTTGGGTTTTGAATGTCTTGAAGGATGGAGAACAGGTTGTTTCAGTGTTCAGCCACCCACACAGTACATTGTTTAGGTTTCTTCATTATGTTTAAGTGCAATTTTTATAATTCATTTTGTTCTTATTGTGACTCTTGTCCTGTCACTGGGCACCACTGAGGAGTCTGGATCCATCTTCTTTTACCGCTCCTCCCATTAGGTCCCAGCTTTCTCAGCCTGTCCTCATAAGACACATGTTCAATGACTTAATCATCTTTGTGGCCCTTTGCCAACTTGCTCCAGTACATCCACATCTTCCTTGCACTGGACCTAGACTCCAGATGTGTCTCTCTAGTGCTGAGTGGAAGGGGAGAATCACCTCGCTTGACCTACTGGCAACACTTTTCCTGTTACAGGCCAGGGTACCATTGAGCTTCTTTACCACAAGGGTGAATTGCTGGCTCATGTTCAACTTTGTGCCCACCAGGACACCCAGGTCCTCTTCAGTCAAGCTGCTTTTCAGTCACTTGGCCTAAGCCTGTACTGTTGCATAAGGTTAATGCTCCCAAGTTACAGGACTTGCCATTTTTTTTATTGAACTTCTTGAAGCTTCTGTCAGTCCATTTCTGCAGACTGTCAGTGTCCCTCTGAATGGCAACACAACTGTGCAGTGTATTAGCCACTGCTCCCAGTTTCGTATCATCTACAAACCTGCCAAAGGCACACTCCGTCTCATCATTCAGGTGGTCAACAATGCTGTTAAACAGTACTGGCCCCAGCATCAGCCCCTGGGGTACACCATTACAGACAAATCTCCAGCTGGACATCATGCCACTGATCACAATCCCCTGAGCCTGGCAGGTCAGGCAGTTCTCAGTCTGCCTTGTGGTCCACTTATCTAACCTGTTTGTCTCAGTTTGTCTGTGAAGTTTGGAGAGATAGTGTCTTACTAAATTCAAGATATATAACATCCGCTTGCTGCTTCTTTATTTCAGTGTGCTAAATTTGAAATACAAGAATATATGAGATGCCATAGGACAAAATGTAATAAAATGTCTTGAACTGAGATGTATGACCTTTCTTAGGGTTGCTCACTCCAACACACAGGGTGTTTTGGGATAGACCAGCTAGGTTTACTGGCATGCAACAAATGTGGCTGATTATACCAGATGAAAAATATTGCTTAGACCATTGGAAGTGAGGGCTGTCAAGGTCATGGTCCTGATTATGGAATGCTTTTCAATGGCTCTCTCCTAATGTGCTAAGTTGCTATAGTGATTATCCATCTGCTTTTACAGCAACTTCATAAACATCAAGGAAAGCTAATCCATTTGCCTGTAATATTCATTCTGAATATTAAACTGTTATATGAAAGAGGGTGATACTTGACACTTCTAGTTTATTAAAGGTTTCCCTGAACAGATCAGAAATGATATTACAGGGCATTTTGGGCTCTAGGCAAAAGTTTTTCAAACCTGCTAAGCAAAGTAAGGAAATTACCCATGTAAACAAGAACGGCAACTTGTGCTGATAAATCTTATCCAGAATTTCTGATTAAAATCTATGTCTGTGTATATATACAGCCAAAGGAAACACCACAGTGTAGTGTTTATTCTTTGCAGGGTATGGGTACTATCATAATACAGTATCAATGCACAATTTGAGGATCATGTCTCTGTGTTAATTTAATTAAGGAGCCCTGAGTATTAGGACTTGCCATCTATTAACTGCATAAAAAGATGTAGTCACCTGGAAGATCTTGTAATTCAGGCAGTAGCACAAGGGTCTTAGTGGACAGGGGTCCTTTTTTCCCTTACCTTGTTGTGTTTCAGTTCCCTTTCTTTGTAACATAAAGTATAGACAATAAAATAATAACTTTCTCAAGCTCTTGCAGAGCACTTCAATCAGCAGATAACCATACATTTTTGCAAGTAAATACCTTTCCATTGTTGCAAACAGAGTAAGGTGGATCCTGGATTGACATATAATTACCTGGGATATATGTATGTTTGTGTAGGTAGTCATGCAGATAAAAATACCTTGTTTGTTCCTTTTAGAAGATTGGCAGGGTTGCTTTTAATTCCTACTAGTTATATATTTTAACTTGAAATTACTCTGCATAGGACTTGGAAAACATAGCGAAGATTTTCAGATAACTGTTAGAAAAATAAGTCATGCTCTGATCGATAATTTCAGCCACAAAGAGACTTTCTGGTTTGTGTCTGTGGCTTCTCACACAGCAGGGTAAAGTTCCAGAATTGGAGATCCTGAGTACCCCTATGATGCAATGAATAAATAATAGTGCCTGATCCAAAACCAATTAAAAGCAACTCAGCTTTAAGTCATGCTTAAGCACAAACGATAAACTGGGAACAGATCATAGCGTCCTGCAAGACATCCAGCTGTTAGATTTTGATAAATACATTTCTTCCTAGCCAGGCATTTCATGGCTTATAGTTTCACTCCAAGCTCTTTAAGAGGGTTGACAAGGGACCTCTCTAAAAGTAAATAACGTCTCCCAGTCCCTAAAATGAAAGAAGGGAAAAGGAACCAGAAACACTTTTTGGCACATTGTCAACAGCAGCTTGATATTTTGAAGCCTGCTCTGAGGAATGTAAAACTACTGAAAGTGTTTAAAATTGTACATCTTCCCTTGATGCAGGAAGGCATCCACAGTGGGACTGTGTAAAGTAGGATGATTTTAATTTATTAGAACACTTAAAATACTTGCAAGATGAAAATCCTTTCTCACAGCTAAAGACCTTTTAAAGATTTAAACCACTCAGGTAATTTAAATTAGTGCATCACAGAGCAAGAACCCCATCTGAACCAGGATTGTATAATGCAAGGACATGTATTCATAAGAGCAAATCTAAAAAGTGGTTCCATTTTTGGGAAAACTGTGTAACCTAAGGGAACTAACCAGTCATATTCACCTTTTTCTTTAATCAATACTGAAAACAGAACGAGAAGTGAGAGAGAAATGTCTGAGCTTCTCACTTACCTAATCAATCCCTTTTTTTAAAAAAAAAAAAAACAAAACAAAAACAAAAAAAAAAAAAAACAAAAAAAAACAAAACAAAACAAAACAAAACAAAAAAGCATTGAGGCTGTACCCAGAGAGTGGGCTTATGAGAAATAAATAAGATGTTGTGAATGAATGTGGTGTTTGCATGCTAGAGTAGGCAACTGGCATAAAGGATAGCAGAATACTTGGATAAGGATCCTGTGTACAAGATTGTGGATTTGCATATGACCTTAAGGGCTGACAAAACCAGGAATGTGTGGCCGTCTAACAAAGACAGTCAAGTGTCCATGTTTTAACAGTAGCAGAAAGAAGATGCTTAGAGCAGATAGGAAGAAAAGAGAATAACGGAAGATGGCTTTTAGTAGCCCTCTAGCTTGTGTGGCATCTGGAAAAGCATCTGGAGGCCCAGTGGAGAGAATATTTTGAAATAAGTGCAAAGATGCTAGCAAATCTGAGACCCAAGTGTCAGCACTGAGTTTTGTGATGCCTACATATGCCTGCTTGGGAATGATGGCAACTGACTCCTACGATGAGGCATATAATTGGCATATAATGAATGCTTTTATTCACTATGAGTTTGCTAGCTAGAAAGCACTTAATTCAGCACAGGAGTCGGTACTGGTAAAGGCAGTATTGTCATGTAAGTGGAACGCTAAACCAATGCAGCAAGATAACAAGCCAGAGATCAGATGGATGAACTGCAGCTTACCTGGGCAGGGACCTGTGTGTTTTCTTCAGAACAAAATTGAGTAAATGTAATAATTTACCAATGGGACTCAATGGAGCATCTAAGCTCTGTTCAGGCAGGTAATGGGCAGGTAACAGTTATTGGGATAGATAAATTGGGCAGGAGGCTTCCTTGTAGTCACTCAGTGGTAACTCTTTTCTCCAGAGCTTCACTATGGAAGAACACCCATTCCGTTATTCTAGAAATAGGTATTTACTTACCTATCCCATTATTCAGAAATGTCACACAAGGACTAAGAGGCAGTGGCTTGTCCTTCTCCTCACTTACGAAGAAAGATCAATATTAAATTAACCTATTTCAGCTGAGAAAGTCTAATTCTCTGGGTTTGGCTGTCTGTAGAGTGAAGAAGTCTCCTGAGACGAGTAGGAAATAAATCAAAATAATCTGTCTGGGTTTGCATTGGAAATGTGGGTGCTACAAAGGCAAAATTCCCAAGATATAGATCAGAAAACATAGTTTGTTTTTTTCCCATATATATGAAAGAAACAGGTTTTTATGTCTCAGTGATTTGTTATGGGTTGTTATGCTCCTGAGCTGTACTGTGGGCATGGCTGTCACCAGTAAACAGCCTGAGCCACAGTCTCACAACTGGATGAGTACCACTAAACTCTTACCTTTCACACAGTTTGCAAGCTCATTGTGTTTCATGTTCATGAAAATATCAGGTGTTCGCAGGTACCCAGGTTCCAAAGGCTATTGGAATTTACAAATATGTGTGCACTCAAATTTAAAAGCAAGAGTTAGACAGTTGGAAATATGCTTTCAGTTGTACAATGTAGTTCTAAAAAATTAGCTATATTAGATAAAAAAGGGGTACTTTCCCAGCCCTGTCATTAAGATAGCTCATGGTTCAGACTTACCTTGGGGTTTTTGTTCTCAGGGAGGTGGGGGTGGAGAGGGAAGTTTGGCAACTTCCCTCTTGCAAGAGTTTCAGTAGCTGTCATCCAATTTTTTTCTCTGAAGTCCAATTTAGAATTTCCCTGAAATAAGCAAGGAGGGGGACTATGACACTCTGCAGAAAAACAACTTCACAAAAGTTCAAGTTCTGTGACAAGAACTATGGAATAATTTGCTATATTGCACTGTATAATAAACATTCTTGGACTCTATTCATAGTTTGTCTGTCAAACTTTAAAAAACAGAATTTAGAAGCTGGGGCCATTAAAGAGTTATTGCCTGGGACCCTGCTGAAGGTTTAATACCTGCAACCGTGTCTCAAAAAACACTTTTTCTGCCTCCTTTTGCACTGTATTTAATCATTTTTCTTCTCCTTCTCCCTCTTAACCGGCCTTTAAGTCCATTCAATTGAAGAATGACATACGATAACATTTTTTTGTGGTCAGAGATCCCCCACAGCCACGTGTCAGATTTCTTGTCTTTTCACTGCACTGATTGATACTGGCATTCAAGGCTTTTGTTAGGCTTTCTGATTTTTTTCTCAACTATCTGTCTATCAGACCCTCTTTAGCACCTTGTAAAACACTGAAGTTGGACACCAAATAATGCCTCTTGGTGATACACGTTTTAGAGCAATGCAGCCCTTCCAAAGGGGAAAAAAAAAAGAAAAGTTTTGATTTGGGTTTGTTTTGTTGGGTTTTTTGATGGCCAATGCTTGTATAGCAAATTCTGTATCTAAATCAGGTGTTTGAGTTTTTCTGAGAACTCTCTTTACCCATGGTTCCCCTTTTGCACTTGATACAGGTCAAAATTTCTCAGCAATGTTTTCCAACATCATCAATGATTCACAAACTATAATGGAGCTGAGAATAATTTTTTATTCATAAAGCTTTTTTTTTTTTTTTGCATGGGAATTTCAGGCTTGGTTTGTATATGGCAGGAATAATGTATGATGGGGTGTGAACTTTAATGGCTTATAAAGTATGCAGGCCTCAGATAGGTTGTTGAGCAGAAGGCTGTGAGGCCACTTGCACTGGAGAAGAGAATCTTAACTCATTAGCACCATAGACCCATACACTATGTGGCTGCTTACAGGGATATATTATTTCCACTGCATTGACCCTGTCAAGAAGTGTAGGCTTAACATCTCATCTACTGGTCCCTAAAATGTTAAGACATTGTCAGAGAATATGTCAGAGAGAAAATCCATCAATATTGCTTTCCCTGAAAATACCACCCTGCCTGGAACTAATAGCCACTTTAAACTCAGCAGTAGTGAGTCTGTGAGAGCCTAACTGACAGCACATGACCCCAGGGTCCTCAGTATCACACTTAGGGCAGGAAGCAATCCAGCAGAATAACTTTGAAACACAAGAGGAGCTAACAGTGTGCCTGGGTGGTATGGTCCTGTCTGGCTGCAAGGGTATCATCAGTCATTGACACCAATTTTGTGGGTTTGATGTCCTCACACAGACAAGACCAGATGATGCAGACACAGGCATCTCTGGGAGCTTTGTGGCCACGCATACATGTATTTTGGGACATGAGGAATCACCTTACACGGTAGGGTTTTATTTGAATGCATGACTAGGAATTAACTTCTGGTTGACAGGAAACAGTTCTTCACCTGTGCTTTTCCCACAGCTCACGACTGGCCAAAATCTATGGTTTAGATGATGACCTGTAAGTGAAGGCAAATATTACTAATGTACCTGTGTATTCTCTACAGCTGCCCTTGTAAGAGATCAGAAGCCCTTGACCTAAAGTCGTGATTTATGATGAAAAAATTTAAAACCAGCTGGATTTTACAGACTCTATTTTGCCATTCGTTAACTGAGCTCTCTAGATAGAACTGAGCAACAGCTCACATCCCTGTTCTTACATATAACAGAAAGCAAGCAATAAAACTCCCATCAGCTTAATCCCATTTACAGTCAATCTAGAAAAGGGACTTTTTCGGCTGCCCAACTAAGCGAATGAGAAGCTGAATGATATGTAACATTGTTTATTGTAGAAAACAATATTATATAATCATTATTCATGCAGTTTGCAAAGACAAATAAGCAGTATGTTTTAATTAATATCCTGCTGCTTCGAGGTGTAGCCTATAATTCCTCTGGGGAAAGTTGAACGAATTAAGCTATTCAGTTGACACATTGAGCTGAGCCTGGTCATCTACCCAAAATTTCTCTGTTACTCAGTGGAGAGACAAACACTCTTCCGAGCAGCAACAGAGTACCAAAATCTGTTTTCTCCACTGAATCACCTCTGGCAGAAGCCCATTTCAAGTCTAATTGCTCAAATTGGGTGAT
The DNA here is from genome assembly GCF_000690535.1 of Cariama cristata. Taxonomy (NCBI): domain Eukaryota; kingdom Metazoa; phylum Chordata; class Aves; order Cariamiformes; family Cariamidae; genus Cariama; species Cariama cristata. The sequence continues at coordinate 20,264 of NW_009605884.1, read as the reverse complement.
CTTAATATTTCTGTTTAAATTTACACTTGAATTTTAACAGCATCTCAGTGAATACTCCCTGGTATGTTTGTCCCCTGTTTTAGATTAACTCCCTTCCAAAAGAGCAGAATCAATGAGGTGCTCTGACTCAGGGCCTGATGCTACAATCCTGGCAGTTGATTCCATCTTCACAAAAAGAAGGAGAACAGGGTTTCATGGTGGTAGTCTAAGCAAGGAAGTCCTTCCCTCTGAAGTCCCCAGCTGCCAGAATGCTGCTCACCGGAGAAACACAGGAGGAAATGCTGAAATTGTGTCCCCTGAACTGGCAGATACTCATTGGAAATCTGCACATATTCTATTTTACTGTAAAACATCCTATTAAAAGAATCTTTCTTTAAATCACAGTGCTGCTGACTCACTTTTCCTGCAAGGTCACTTTCAGCTAAATTGATAAGTATTTTAAGACTGCTACATGTGTTGGATTGAGCAAAAAGGGAAAGGTTTGCCGTTTGTTTTTCATGAAACAGAAATACTGTTTGGCTCCAAGTCTTACCTTGAGTTAAGACATTTATTCATGAGTCACACGTTTTGGGGCTTTGCTGAATTTCTCCAGCGGCTGACTACGAGAGCAACAGATATTCTGGACTGTGAGTAGAAATAGCTAGGGACTGATGAGAACTACTAAGCTTGAAGGCAGCAGACAGAGGGCAAGTCAGAACAGAATTACTGCTTTTGTCTAGGGATTGAAATAGCCTGCTCTGTCCCCAGTGCCTCTAGTCACTGGCTACATGTGTAGTCTTACAGGCATGAAGCTAACAAAGTATTTAAGCATGTTGTCAGGGAGGGTTGAGGCTGCAAATAATTCACAACTGATGACAGGATAAAAAAGAAGTTACTTGCAGACTCAACCTGCAACTCAAATGCTGACAGTCTGAGCAGAGAGGGTCAGAGAGAAGATTGCTTTAATCAGATTCAAGTTACTCAACTTTTCTGCCTGTTACTAAGCAGAGAAGCTGGTAGTTAGCTAGGTTTTAAGGAATGTAAATAAGTCAGCAGTTCCATTTTATGACTTTTTAAATCAATCTTCTTTCTTATTAGTGCTACCATTGTCCCAGAGTTTTTACTGGGATGTTATTACAGAAATTTTTTTTAAAATCCTCCAAAATCATCTAAGCAGAGAAACTAAGGGCCATTTGCACAGTCAGAGACAAGGTGAATGGAGTAAAGTATCTCACACTAAGGAGCTGTGGTGTTGTCCAGCTGCTAGTAGACAAAACTAAAAATCACCCCCAAAATAGTAAAAAATAAAATTTATGATCCCTGCTCTGTTCCAGGTTTTCAAAATAATCCTAGCAAGTCACTGAGCCTACTCTGAAGTGTTCATAGGTGTCCAACTATCACAGATTTCAACAGGAATAGTCATTAATTGCTTAGTGCCTCTGGGATTTAGTTTCTCTGTACCTCACATCTTCATTTGTGAAATGGAATAAAGAGAATCGGGTTTTCACTGCAACCTCCCTTTCCCAGAGTGGCATTGTGAGGCTGAACAGTGCAGAGCTGGTTAGCTGCTCCGCTGCAGCAGAGGAGGCTTCCCTGGCTTCAGTTCTTCCCCTGCCTAACCTAGCCCTACTCACCAAAATGCTTAAGAACGTGTCCAAGTGCTTTTCTAAATGGTAGCCTCTTGTACAAATGAGGATGAGCAGCTTTCATTATGTTCTTCAGACCTCTGAGAAAAATGGGAGACGATACCGAGGTGAAGTGACTCAAATGAAGAGATAAGTAACCAGTATCAATGCACGTCAGTATAGGAGAGTCCCAGATTCCTCCTATCTGGAAATAATACTCATGGCAATCATTTGAAAGCAGAGCAGCTGGAGGTTGAAGCAGCAGAGGGGAAAGAAGGGACAGTGTATTTCTATCTTTAAGATTATGGAACACAGCAACACGGAAGAGGCAGAAGCTTAATTTGCAAATAAAAAATAATAAACTATACATTAGTCAGCACTGTGCTGCTCCGTAGCAGAACTTTGTGCCTTTAGTCACTGAGTTTTTGCTATATTTGACAACGATATAGAACCACTGGGTAAAACCCTTAAGTACAATTTTTCTAAATCTATGTTTATATTGAGGCAGATTATTTATCTTTTTGACAATATTAATCACCCAAAATAAAATCTGTAAACTAAAAACTCTACAATATTGTTACCCAGAAATACTGTATCCAGCTGAGAACATTTGTCTTCTGTGTTGCTTTTCTAGTAGAAAAAAGTTATTACATGATTCACTTAACTATATCTGTATTAATTATGACAATTTTGCTATAGTTTTCTTAGGGTTCTGTAAATTAAATGAGAGAGATGACTCCTTGAGATCTCCTGCAAATTCTGTGTTTTGAGATGATGAGGTTTTTGAAAGATTAATATATATTGCAAAGTGTTAGAACACACAAATATTTTAAAGCCTACAAATCTCTACTAAGCTGGACAAAACAATTCAATATAAAGCATCTAGCTTAAAGCTCTTGAGTAGCTGTGCTAATTGACATTCCTATGGGCCGTTTCCATACCAAGGGCCTGGTATAAACTATTTCAATAATACTTCACAGATGCTCTTGCTACTCTGCATAGATTTCATTTTCTCCATTTCTGCCACCAAAGCAGATGTTCTGTAGTTGGATCCAAGAAATGACCACTTTCCCTAGCACAGTCATCCACCGCAGGTTCCTTCCTGGGCATCTTTAGGATCGCATCACAGTCCACAAAAATATCAATGGGAAAGGAAAAGAACTAATTAAATTTGCAGGCTTCTATCTTATCTCTAGAATCATCCAGTAGAAATCTTGAAAGATTTTCCTTGAAACGTAGCACAAAAAAAAAAATTTGGCAAAAATAACATGCACCCCCTCCCCCCAAAAAATCAATGTGTTAACACTCTCCTAATCAGTTAGAATTTTATATGTAGCTGCACTGTAGAATTTTAAGTCTTTGCAAACCTAATTGAAAATTAGATTGCAGAGAGAAACTGTGATTAATTTGTAATCCTCAGGCCTATTGCACGAGATAAATTCTGATTCCTTTCCTTTCATTTTTTTCATTTTAATAGTAATTTTGGCTGACAAATATCAAAGCCCTCTGAAAATTTCACAAAACAAGATTTATCTTTAGCTTGTATAAAATGTTATGCCTATAGGCTAGAAATTATTATCAAGTACCATGTAAGGTGACACAATTTCTGTACTTTTGAAGTGCCAGCCTCCCTTTTCAGATAATTTACTATCAGTGTGGCCACATTCATTTTTTAGCATAAGGAATTAGTTAGTTCTGGAAAATATTTTTGACCAAGTTCATTCTTTTAAACTGTTAACCCATTAGAAGCGCCATTTAGAGAGCCGCTATAGAATAAAATAGTGTCTCTGCTTGTCAGGTCCAGTTCAAGGACCAATTAGGAAGCAAACTAATAGAAGCCAGGTTTCATTTATTTTTCTACTGAAAAAGCAAGTCATTAGTTTTCAGATTTTAATTGTAATTGCAATATTGTAATTGTAACATTCAGCTCTATCTTGACCTTTTTAGAAGTTTAATATCTGATTTAAACAGATATTTTGGTGACAACTAGCAAGTGCATGGTCCTGATCTTCTGCAAGTTTTGTGTAGGTTCATAGAAGTCAATGGAACTATGTTTAGTTATTTAGGCTGTGTCAGATTTCAGAGTTTGGTAGAATAACCTTTCTAAAAGAGTTAGGTGTCTTTTTTGATTCAGGTTTTTGTCCTTCTGTGAAAGCTGCAAAAGAAAATATTCTCCAGTAGAAGCCTCAATAAAGCAACATTTGAATCCTTAGTAGGCCACAAAACATGAATGGTGCTAATACCTTCCCATCACTACTCTTGTGCCTTTTTGACAGAGCTTGCTGAATGGAACATGGAAACCCTCCACTGTTCCCACTAATCCCAGTGCTATATTTGCATAGCATGCAGTGTAGTCCAGGGATTTGGCTCAGTAGCCCCTGAGTATTGCTCTCCTAAGTTCACAAGATTTGTTTCACAGAACTGAAAGCATGTCTTAATTAGATTGTTGAAAAAATATTTCAAAGCTACCTGGAGCTGTCAATTTTTTTCCCTTTTTGAATCACTTTTTTCTTTATTTTGTACAACAAACAAATATCATTAGTTATCTTTGTTAGGCCTGATGCAAGTAATGATAATTTTACTCTGTTTTTTCTGCCTCCTTTTGTTCTTTTTTCACCAGCCTAAGGTTCACCTCTTTTCACTGTACCTCTTTGGTCTGTACTTAAGAACTTTAGTTGGATGTGAGACTCAAGGTGATTCAATTATATTAAATCATTATTTTATCATATTTGCTCTTCATGAGAGATTATAGTATTACTCACATGATTAGTTCTGCAAATCAGCAGTTCTCCAAATTCATGACCTTACAAGATCATAAATAGTTTGTGTATACTTTTTCATTTTATAAAGTATAGTCATGAATAGTTTTCGTTACACTATGTTAGCTTTTAGTATGTATGTGTGAGACAATTGGGTTCTGAATAAGGGTCGATCAAAAGCCCTCCCCAAAAATCTCCCAGTAAATTCGATAGCAATTTTACATAGGGACAGCATAATCTACATAGAACACTAGACAATATAAACAACTTTGTAAAATTCTGACTTTATCTTTTTTCCTAAGATGTTAAAGGAAAAGAGTTCGTACTTAACTTGTACCAATAGGAAAAAAAGATCTAACAGCTGTAATGAAAAACAGTATCTGTGCATGCATTTGAAGTCATTTTCTGTCAATTTATATAAGTGAAGAAGACAGATTTTGGCATATATACATACATACATATATACACTGTTATAAATGAGGTGTCTAGCGCAATGTGTGTTTTATATTTCATTCCATAGCTCAGCTAAACAGCAATAAAGAAAATTTCCAACTTGCAACTACCTAGTCAGTGTGAAAAGCTTTTAGTTACCCTTGTAGTTACAGAAGATCATACTAGAAGAGGTTCTTACTGAATGCTCCAGAGATGTGTGTCCATAATTCACTATGGTCACAGAACTGAAATGATCACGTAGAGAAGATTAATATAGATGCAATCTATGGCAAATATACTCACAACTGCCTTAAAGGTAAAATTCCAGGAAATGCCAGGAAAGATAAACAGAGTAAGTATTTGCGTACTTGAACATCTCTTGCCTGCATTTTCAGAAAATGGTGTGTTTGGTTTGGTTTGCTACTAGAGTATTTTCAGTACCATGTCAATAATAACTATCATGAGAAGGTATCCTGAAATACAAGTTTTCAGAACCTATCAAAATTAGTAAGTACTTGTGGAAAAGAATTCTCTTTTTCTCCAAGGTTTTAATCTAGATAGGATTAACAGCTAAGCACAGAAAAACATACTCTGTCTGCAGCTACTGGCAGGCAGCTCAACATAGCTTACTGAAAGAAGGGCACAAATCTGCCTTGGCCCCTGTTGATACAAAGGGGAGTAAGGTCAGCTAAGAGACAGCGATATGGAAGAAGACTCCTTCAGCAAGAGTCCTTACTCCCTACTGGCCATGTGTAAGCTGCTTTGTGAAAAGAGGTTGTATGAACTCTTCGATTCTCTCTGTAAACCAAGACTCGGGGAGAATGTGTAAACATCTGTTCTCTGGTCTGCTGTTCAGATGGATTTCGAAGTCCTGCTGTAGACCTTAAAGCTTAACTGAATGTGACAAGGTAGCCCTGCCTGAGGGCAGGAATATTTCAAAAAGGGTGAGGTAAAAACAGTGGTTATTGCGATTATGAGAAGCTCATGAGTTTCTTAATTGGGCATTTGGGCACTCATCCACAGACCATTTAGCCACCTAGCAACCACTAAATTCAGAGAAGTTAACCACCTAAGTATCTTTGATGCTGTAGACACAGAGCAGGTATTAATAAACACAGTGGCTTTTTCATAAATGCAGTGTCACTCTGCTAACAGGGAGTGGCATTAAATGGTCCATGCCTTCATCAGGGCAAAGGAGAAGAAACAGGTCTGAGGCACGTTGTTAAAATGAGTATAGAGATGGGAAGGAGACATGAAGCTGAGATATCCATGTCTCCTTGGTTACATGGGATGTGGATGAGAGAGAAGAACAGCCAATTAGAGAGATTTGCTAATTTGGGGTTGATTTTAATAGTGTGCATGCTTGCTGGTTTGTGGGAAGATTCTGAGCTATGTAAAGTATATTAGAAACGGTTATAATTCCATAGCATCTTCCCTTTCTTACTGTTTTAGACAATTGTATCTAAGGGAAATGATGTGTAACTTTGGTTATAGTGAAGACCAGGACTGGAGCCAGCTGACTTTCTGATCAGTAAAACTTTCATTTGAACTCCCAACTACGAGCAAAAGTTTGTAGCCTAGCTGTTACGCAAAGTGTGGAGAAAAAGGCAAGTGTTTGCTCTGAATTCAGTTTCTACTTTAAATTACAGATTTTTTTATGCCAGCTGATTAAACTCGACTGATTTCCACTGCTGGGTTCTGCCTCAAAATACTACTAATTTACTTTTCTATTGAAGCCACATTTTGTCTTTGTTGGACTGAACTAGACATTCTGTAGACCTGTCAAAATTATCAGTGTGATAAGCAGATGGCAGAAATGTAGTTTGGGCTTTTCTTTCAGACTGATCATCTGGAGACCAAGTAACACCTCTGACAAGTTGTACAGATTTATACTGTGGAAGAAGCATTTTGTCTATTTGATTTTGTGGGTACTACTTAAAAACTGTGGAGTTTGGCAGGTACATTTTTCTTTTTCCCTTTCCTTCTGTTGGCACCAACTTAGGGCAGCAAATTTTCTCAAGGTATCAGTTCATAATAGACCTGATATTTACCCTCGTAAACATGTCAGTCACCAAAATTCCAGCTTGATTCCGAGACCTCCCATTCTCTTATTTGGTAAAAAATCATTTGAAATCTGATTTAACAAACTGAGGAAAGAAATCTCTTTATTCCAATTGTTCAGAGATTGAAGTATAGAAGTTCTTCGTCATATTAAGATGAAACTTCCTGAGTTTCAGTTTGTTCCCATTGCCCTTTAACCTATCGCTGGGCACCACTGAGAAGAGTCTGGCTCCACCCTCTTAATACCCTTAAGGTATTTATAAGTGTTGATCAGATCCCCTCAGTCTCCTCTTCTCCAGGCTGAACAGACCCAGCTCTCTCAGCCCTTCCTCATAAGGGTGATGCTCCAGTCCCCTCATCATCTTCATTGCCTTCCACTGGACTATCTCCAGTCCAGCCCTCATCCAAACTTTGGGAGACACCCACACCAGGAAAATCCTTTCCTCTATCAAGGAGCCCTTGAAACACAGGGCTGGATTCAGCTACAAAGTTGTGCAGGAAATACGAGATGGTGAGACATAGCTAATACAAATGGAAAGATGACAGGCTCCTCTACCTCCCAGTAAATCCTTCGCTCTTTGAATCTTCATTTCTCATGAGAGTCACTTATCCAGTATGCTGAGTTGACAAGTGGGGCAAGAGGTCAGAGATACACTCTGCGTTGTTTTGCTGATGCTGTCCTATATTTCAAATACATTTCAAATATTAAAAAAATTAAATATTTGCTCAAGCTGATAGTTGGTGAAATATCTTAACCCTCCAGGCTAAGGAGAGAAATCTTTCTTCTTGACTCACTCTGCTCTCCCAGACTGTCATTTCCTACATTTCTTTAGGTGTAATGCTGACCAGTTTTTAAAATATTTTTCAATTTAATTGTAGAAACACAAAGTAATTTTTTCATAGAGATTTGACAAAAAATAACTCAAATTGGCCTTGAGAAAATGTGTTGAAAGGCATATCAAAAGAAGTTTCTCAGTGCTGAACACTGGGACAGGGAAGCATGACAGAAGACACAAGATATCCACAACAGTCACATTTTGTTATATCGCATTAAATGGTCTGGCCACATACTGGGGAGCAAGGATGTATAACTCTGGTGGGCAAGTACAAGACAGTGCACAGATATCCTAGCTCCCGGGCAGAAAGATAGGGAAGCAGTTTTTCCTAGGTGATAGTAGAACACAAGTGTCAATCATGTAACCATGCCAAATCCACAAGACCTGACAGATCTGCGCTTATCTCTTTGTCACTGATTTACAATCCTTCTTTTTTTTTTTTTCAGTTACAGTGTCTGTATGTGGTTTGTCAAGGCGTTCTTTAAGGCATGGCTGAAGGTCAGTCTCCACATACCCATTATCACTTCAAAGTGACTGATTGCTGTCAAGCTGGCCTGAGTCAAGAGTCAGCAATGAGCTGCATTTATTTATCATGCTGATGGTGTGTGTGCAAAGTGTGGGGTACCAATATACATGGAATGTAAACTCAAAGTGTCTACAGGCTTCAAACCATGACAAACGTCATTTCACCAATTGAGAAAGCGGGTTTGTCCCTCTATAGGCTAATGGCTTATTAATAATTCAGTCAAGCATGGAGACGTTCAGAAGTGAAATTAGTAACTGCAGAAAGACAGAATAGCCAATAGTCAGAAAACAGGAATATCCAGTTACTTTCTGCAGAACTTGAGGAATAAGCCCTCTTTAGAAAAGGAGGAAGAGACCTGCTGGATTAGATCTTGACGCAAGTAAATGCAACATCACTCCTCTGTGTGTTTCACCCAAGTATTTAGGACCTATAATGTCCATATTTGGATTCTGTAGACAACTTTCTATTGTCTACTTACCTTAATCCAGCTTGAAGGTGATCCAGTCACCTTGAAGGTGATTTCAAGGTCCTAGCAACATGAAGATGTCCTTTCTTGCAGGTCAGTGGTCCTTGTATCATTATACTGGACAGGATGGCAGTGCTGCGTAGCCAGTACTTTACTCCAAGAGACGCAACATCCTCTATGTACCTGGTGGATCAGGGAACTAGTAAAAATATAGCTTTATCTGGTAGAAGTGACCTGTGGCAACTGGAGTCAGCCCGGTGAACTGGAAGCAGTAGGACAGGGCTAAAAGTGTCCTTGAATACCAGCTACCCAATGGAGTTCATTTCACTGGGAAAAAGTGTGAAACAGCTGCTCTATAACTTAAAGCAATAGAAGATTTTTTAAAATGAGCAATCCTTGTAAGTACCATCATTTTAGAGTATGAGCCAGTTAGAGGTCCTTTCAGAAAGTGTTTTAAGAGTGTTCTGGGGAATTTCTCCTTCAACTCTTCTCCCTTTAGATTAATATTAAGTCAGGCCTCTTAAAACCAGTACACCCATTATTACCCATCACTTATGAAAGTCTAAACCATAGACATAAATCTTCAGTTACTGCCTAAGAGCAAATGGGTTAAGACAGAGCTTAGTGGGTAAGGACTGTGCTGTTGTGGCAGGTACACCCTCCCCCCCTGCTTTTCAACAGTACCAGGGACTTCTGGAGCGATGGACCTCTTGGGGGACAGGAGAGGCAGGGCACCTGGGCTAACAGACAAGGCCCTTAGCCAACCAGATGCCTCAGTCAAGAAGTTTCAAGACCACTGACTATATATGACCGCAGATCAGACTCTGTCTAGGGTATAGATGGAACCCGGCCATGGGGAGGGGGGCAGGCATGTTGAGTTGGTTCTCCTTGGGGCAGGGGTCTGTGGTTGGGGACTCTCCCCTTAGGCTGGGACATCACATAAGGAAACTCCCTGAGGTTGAGAGCCCTCCTCTTATAGGTGAGTGCTTGTGCATTTTGGATTATCGTTCCAAAGTTTGGGGATCCCTTGAGCCATGTAGTAATTGAATTACATGTGGTATCCTGAACCTGCAGTTTAGTGTTTGTTGGAGTGCAAAGTTACTTTGATTAAGAGCACTTTCTCCTTTTTCTTTTTTATCCTTTTTTTTTAATCCTGATTTTCAACTTCGATTAGACAAGTAAGTTCTCCTTTTGAGTTCACCATCTGCCTGGTTTGATTGCATATATAGAATTCTTTAGAGATAAACCACTGACCGAGTCTGGGACTAGGAGTGGATCCAGCCGCACCTAGAGTGCGCTCTGAAAAGGAGTTTAGCAAGCAAGGGGGTCCTCTCCGAACCTCTTGACTTGAGGGGCGGGTTTCCCTGACAGGTCTGTTAGAACTTGCCCTCTGTGCATCAAATACTGGTGTGCCTCCATGACGGCTGTACACAAAGGCGCTGAAGCATCAGCTAAGGACTGTATGTGACATAGCATAATCCTACACTTGCTCCCTTTGCTGCAGAAAGACATGTGATGTAAGAAATCCTTGTGCCTCATCCTCATTGTTAAGTATAGAATTACAAGTATGCTTTTTTGCTTCCTTACTTTGAACTTCCCATCCTCTTAATTACTTCACACACTATAACTTCAAAATTTATAATCTATGATTTGTCACTAAAAAAAAAGAAATCCAACAGACAAGCTGTACACTTATTCTACAAGCCTGGTTGTCTTCACATTACTACTTAGAAATGTATGCATGTGTGTGTATGTGTGTGTATTAAAATTATGTAATTACTATAGTTTTCAGTACTATAATTTACTTTACAATGCTATCTTTTGAAATAATATACATAATATAATATAGATGTATGCATATATATGTTTTATTGTATTCCTCTTGTTAGTAATACTCTTGAATTATGGAATCTGAAATTAGAGGATTGGACCTCTTATCTTAAATGACCAAAGAAGATGAAAAGGTGGTAGCTTATGTATTTTCTACATCAAACAGAGCTTTGTTGTTCTAAAAATGAGATAGAATCATTTCAGCTGTTTATTCTCCCTGTGAAAGCTGCTAACCACTTCTTTTACTGTTTAAGCGGGAACTACTTGCCATTTTCATTTACACTCATAGGTAATGGTAGCAAGTTCTATACTCAGTGCAACAGCCTCATTGCATTAGCCTGCCTTCCATTGTTTTATATGGTTCTGCTCTTTCAAACACTTGTGTATCAAAAGCAATTTTCTGTTTCTTCTAACCTGAGTCTCCTATTAATGTCACCTTTTTTTGTGGCATCATAACTACCTCCACAAGGGAAAATTTTTCACAAAGTGTTATGGTCTTCACATTAACAAAACCTAGATTTAGGGATGCACAAGGAAAGAGTACCAATTTACAATCATCCATCTTCACTAATTAGCCACTCATAGGAAAACCAACCCTCAAATAAATGATAGATCCAAATGTTTCTGAAACTTGACTGAGCTTAAAAGTTCACTTCTAAAATATTCATCCTGCTGTCAAAATGGTAATGTCACCAAGAGATTGTTTTCAGAATCTACACTGCAGACATTGTAGGGGTTTTTGGTTTGTTTTGTTTTTATATAGCACAGACTTTGAATTTTGGATGGTTATCTACGGATCATTAAGAGAACAATGCCTGCATTCAGAGGCTCACGTAGGTGCAGTGCTTTTTCAGTGGGTATATGGATAGTACTTTTATTTAGTTGATATGACAAAAGTCGTAGCAATAAAGATTGAAGACACTGATGATATTGGAACAGGGGCTAGCATAAATCGAAGCAGCTGAACTGAGGACCTAGTCCATTATTTCAAAAAGCCTTTGTTCATTTTCTGTACTTTGGTCTACTGCCAAATACGCTAAGATTGCACTGATAACTGTATAAATTCAGCTGAACAGCAGCACAATACCAAAGCACAGCAGGTGACAGAGAAGACCAGGAGGCAAACAAGAATATTTAGAGAGTTCATATGTGTGTTTGCCCGATATGAATTTATCCATTAAATAATAGCTGTAGTTGCTATTAGGATGTTACATGATTGCAAGCAGATGAGGATGTGCCCAGGGCAAAGGGGAAGCGAAGCATCCATAACACAACATCTGCACTGCAACGTATTTTATGCTGCTGTTTGTGTTCCTCTGTCTTCGATATTCTGTAAGTGCTTATTAAAGACACTAGGAGTCTGTTTTAAGAAAACAGCTACTTCTCGGTTTCTACGCATGATGTTTGGTTGTACACCTGACAGTATTAAAACATAACAGAATTTGTGGATAACATTAATTTCATTGTGGTATTTCATGGCAGTACTGGAAGGCAGGTTATCAGGAATAATGCATTAATAGTAACACAAACAACTGCAGTAATGTTGTAAATAGAAGTCACTGTTGTGAGTTGTGAAGTTGAAAATGCTTACATACTAAAGAGATTTTCATATCATTGAAATGAATAGAGCCTAGATATCCAAAGGTTCTCTAAAAATTTCAGCTTTGTTTTCAAATATATGTTTATGGCCCATACATTTACTAGGAGAAATATTTGTTCCTCAAATATAAATGTGAAGGGTTATGTATATTGTTCTTTGAACAGTGTATTTTCACAAATAGAGGCTAGCAAACATTCCATACTAATAAATTCTCTGGAAACTATAGCTCAGATATCCTAAAAGTATATGTGAATTTACACTGAATTCATTGAACATTTTCAGCTCAGGAAAGATAACCTGTGATAGAAAACTGACTGAGGAGGAAATGTGTGAAAATCCCAGAGAGCCTTGGTGATTGTGTTCGATGGGGGAGGAACAGCAAGAGATGGAGAAGGAATTGAAGGACAGTAGTGGAAGGCTCAGCTCAAACTTCCTCTATGACGTTTGTCATATTTTTCCAACAATGCAATAAAATACATCACAAGAGTATGTGATTAGGATAAGCATTTCAACCTTGTTATAAGAGCAAGCACTTTCTGAGTAACTGGAGAGAAGTGTGCTCCAGTGCACCTTTAAATGCTAGTATTAAGTTCTGCAACATCAAGATGTGAGGCAGGGAAAAAGAATGCAGAATTTTGAGTTTGACTTAGGATAGTTATACTGACAGACAGCAGAATGAATTACTGCACCAGTTTTCAGAGTATTTCACTTGTTCCCTGACTATATTGTTGCAGCGTATGTCTGCCCAGGCTAATTCTATGTTCCCTTTTTTCTTCCTTGTTGCTTCGAACAAGCGAAAAATTGAGTATAATTGCTTTCCCAAGTGGTTAAGATGAGCAGATCTGCTGTCCTTTATAAACTGCTTTGTAGATCAATCGGTGTTACATGCAGTCAGCATTCTAGTAAATAAAGAGGGTAATCATTTTTACTCCACCTACAATTAGAGTCAAAAATATCATATATCTGCAGCAATTAAGTACTTACTAGTAAGTAACCATGCTCATGAAAGTCTATTTTTTAGATTAAATAATTGTGCATATGTGCATATATACGTACAGAGATAAATATATACAAAGTAGGTTGAAATAACTTCCCTGCAAGTCTTGTCAGTGCTGTTACAGCACCACGTGATGTATTTATGATTCAGTTTCAGCCAGGCTAAACTACGAAATGTCCATTTCAATGAGTAGTTTATTATGATTGCAAACTCCTTATTGCAAACCACAGGCCTGACGCTCCTGTTACGCCAACATTATGAGGTACTTCCATGGTAGTCACTCCAGGGTGACAGTGAGGTACCTGACAGACACAAATGTGAGCCCCTTTTTCTCTGACAGGTTCCTGTACTACACCATGGTATGCCAAAGCCCACACCAGCTATGAGCACAGAGCAGCAGCAGTGATGCGAATGGGGAGCTTCACAGCCCTGCAGCCTCTGCTGTATGACAGCTTAAAATCATATTGATTGCACCAGGGGATAGTAACACCTTGAGAGCAAAGCTGTATTCCCCTCTATCCCTCTTGCTCTATATCTTTGCCTGAACTTTAAAAGCCAGAACTAGCTCTTTACAGGACCTGATTCCCACTGAGACACTGAATTCAAATGGAATATAAATATCTAGTAAAGACAATTGTACAAGCTCCGTGAGAAAAAGTTACAGTGGGTACAAAACACGTTTAACTAAATCCTTCATATAATTCTGTAACCAGTGAAGAATTTTACTGGCACTCAATTTAAAGTCCTATGAAGATACATAGTTCAGCTTCAGCTTGGCCTTTTATACCTGTGAGATTGCAAGCAAACTGCAGACTATCAGCAGAAGAATCTTGAAGCTCGTTAATCAAGAGTATTAACAAAGCAGGAATTAAAATATGCAAACCAACACTAGAAAGGAGAGGTTTCAGCATACTTATGTTCTGCAAATGCTAAATAGCACTCGGAAAGTAATTATGGATCTCGGACATAATCCACGTGTCTTGTTCTGGTATTAGAACTGAATTGTGGTGAGTCTTTATCTTGGGAACAGACTGATTAGGATTTCCTTGCAAAAAATGAAAGGCTCATCACCTGTTGCAGTTGTCTTATGCTTATTTGGCAGCTGCTAATCCTTTATATAAATTTCAGCTGAAAAGAATTTAGCAGCCAGGGAGGGTCTGTGCAGCTGAGCCTGGTGGAATTCTTTATTAAAGACACTCCAGAAGGTTTCCAGCTGTTTCTTCCACCTGCTGTAGTCTAAAGCCTGGTGCAGAAAAATGGAAACAGCTGAGTCCAGATGCCTATTCTGGGATTCATTTCACTGTGAATCAGCACAAAGCATCTTGGACATATGAGGAATTCATGTGCCCAGTGTAAGGTGGCTGCCAGTGACTCACTTGTGTCCTTCAGGTGGCACATTCTGATGTTTATCTAGGGAACAGTGAGTGGAAATCTTGGCTGCTGTTACCAAAATGTTCACTATGTTGGCCGACTTTAAAGTGATTTCAATATTGCAGACTGATAGCCTCCTAGTGCAGTCTGGAAGGTAAATTTTGTTCCTTGATGTGATGAGAACGAGTATGTAAATGGCATATAATCTAAGGACTTAGGTGAATAAATGGCACTGCTGAACAGAAGATCTGAGGAATGGAGAAATAGCCAAGGAACATCCCTAGCTCCTTAGGGTTGGTTACTAAGCCATGAGTCCAGAGTGAGATTTCTGCTAATGAAAAGTATCAGGAGTAGCTGAACTTAAAAGGGCCTTCTTGAGTGCAGAGAAGATCTTTCTCTAGAAATTAAAATAACTGAAGGTGACTCCTATTCACTGCAAGGGAAAGTGACAGCATCTTTATTTACTTCAGCAGTCTAGATAGTCTGATTCTTCTCTGTCTATGAATAAAGTCCATTAGTGAAACTTTTAATTAGAGTGGTGGTTGGTCTGGGCTAGATCAAGACCAGGTTGCTGCAGAAGGCAATCACAATTGCTAAATCTAAGGAGAATTATTAAATTAAAACATCAAACCCTGAAGAATCTTGGGAAGAGAATAGTATTAACCTAAAATACAGGGGGTTAGAAGTCTGGAAAAGAGAGTAATACAAAGGTCATCACCTGGTAGAAATAGTTTTTCATGAGGTCATAGCAGGCATATACCATATTAAGAAAAAATATAGGAAAAAAGTGATCTGTGCACTCATCTTCCCTATCAGCAGTTTCTATCATTGCTACTAGTGTTAGAGTGGCAAAAGTTGTCCTTTTTCCTAGGGATGAATAGACTGTTTCCCCCTCAGATCTAGTCTCTCCTGCTTGGCAATTTCTTGCTCTGGGTTTGTTATTTTACTTGTGGCTTTGCTTTTCACTCTCCATTATTAGCTGTCTGCTGAAGTTGCCTTATTTCTGTCATCTGTCTTCCCTATTTCACTGCCTAGTATTTTCATGCTTTCCTGTTCACTCAGCATCTTTCTCTTTGATCTTACTGTTTTGTTTTGCTTTCTGATCTCAGTCTTCTCTCCAGTGCAAACTAATCCTTTCATTACATAACCACTCCCCAATTTATACATCTCATTTCTTATTCTCTCTCATTTCCTTCTGTCTCACACATTGTTTTTTAATGATTTCTCCTCATTGTAACTTACCTTTTCCCTGCTTTCCTTCCTGCTGCTTAGAGCTCTTTAGTGCATCGACTTAACCTTAGCTTGGGAAGGGGTTGCCCAAAACTTACTAATTTTTACTTGCAAGTAAAAGTTTATCTGTTAATAACTTGTTTTATTTAAAAACAAGATGCAACCAGATTTGGAAGCCTTCAGATGTAATGAAAATGCAGATATTCTAGTAGGTATAATAGTTTTCTCAAATAATATGCTGTCTTCCTGCTTCTTTAAATATTTAAAATCTTTTTTTTTTCCACACAGTACACAAGCAGAAAGCAATTGGGCAAAAATAGCAGTCATTAACTCTGGAGATGCACTAAGCACAGCAGGTAGTATATATGATTCAAATTCAAAGCACCACTTCTCAGAAGCAAAGTCTGGAGGAGTTGTGGTTTCTGCAGTAGACAGAGGGAGTATCAACTGAATGCGTGTGAAAATAAAACATAAGGATTGATCCTTATGTCTTTACTGGGATGAGTAGACAAAATTAATTTGAGACTCAGGACTATTATGCTTAAAAGGAGGAAAAAAATCCTTGAACAAAACCTGAGAAAAAAATCTAGATTAATGAAATAAACTAAATATTAGTTAACTGTATTACAGACTTTAAAAGGTGGAAAGTTGGCCTTTGCGTGTGTGTATGTATGGTAGATAAAAGTCCTTAAAAGGTATTTTGAGGGAAGTGGATTTCTTCCCTTTTCAGTATGCAGAAGTGCAGTATGTCTTAATCCAATACTGGTTTTAACATGTTCGATGTCTCTTGGGGAAAAGGTACATAGCTCATATTTGTAATAGAACATAAAAGTATGCTATCAATTGGTCTTGCTGGCTGCACACTCTCTTTTTGCTACGTTAATTACAGCCACCTTCCTTTTCCACCGGCTTCATGAAGGTCAAAATTTAAACTCCAGTCCAAAGCTTGTAAGCAGTAAATAGAGCCCATCTGACACCCAAAAAATCATTTTCTGTGAAGGTCAAGTTTGAGACCCTTGTGCCAGCAGGCATGACCGCAGTGCAGCTCACCAAAGCTACTCCCAGGAACCACAGCATTTTTGGCAGGAGTATGGTGAGGCCGCATAGTTGCACATTCAGTGGTGCCGTGGTGAATCTGTCAGTGACCTCCAGGACACAGAAGCTACTGACTTGCCCAAGTTGGTTTCTTTCCTGCACGACAAAACCAAGCAGGCTTTATTGTATTTCATATCCCTTGGTCTCATGGAATCTCTATATTAGGAAATGTAAAAGCAACCGCTACTGAAAATGTGTATTCCCTGTGAAAGTAATCACGGAAAAGTTAACAAGACAGTAAGGACAGGCTGGAGCACAGGCACAGGCTGGTGCTTTACAGAGATGCACACGTCATTCAGATGGGATTTCTGCAAAGCGCTCAGACTTCTCCATGGGCTGTGGGATCTCCTCCTGTGCCCAGCCGAAGGGAGAACGTTGTTGTCTGTAATGCTACTTCAAGCAATCAACAGATTGTCTGCTACCCTGGGCTGAAATAGAATGTGAGAAAGGGAGGGTTATCTTAAAGTTGCTTGGTATCCAGGGGGTGAAAAAATATGTTCACTATCAGCCCTTGAAACTTTTCCTGCATACAAACCTTTTGTAGCATTGTCTATTATATGTGAAGAGTTGCTGGTTTCAGTCTCCAGCTTTGCAGACAGCTTTCACACACAAAAAAAGAATAATCCCAATTGACTTTAATTGGTTGCAGTCTCAACAAAAGGTCAAGGATTAAAGGTGGACAGAACTAACTTTCTGCATGCAAAGGTGCCCTGGCTACATACGGGAGGAAGGATGGTAGCGAGGCAGAGGAGAAAGTTCACTTGGCCTTATCCCATAGCTGCAGAAATAACTGTCCAAAGGAAAAGGTGTGGCAGGTACACCCTCCCCCCTTGCTTTTCAACAGTACCAGGGACTTCTGGAGCGATGGACCTCTTGGGGGACAGGAGAGGCAGGGCACCTGGGCTAACAGACAAGGCCCTTAGCCAACCAGATGCCTCAGTCAAGAAGTTTCAAGACCACTGACTATATATGACCGCAGATCAGACTCTATCTATGGAACCTGGCCATGGGGAGGGGGGCAGGCATGTTGAGTTGGTTCTCCTTGGGGCAGGGGTCTGTGGTTGGGGACTCTCCCCTTAGGCTGGGACACCACATAAGGAAACTCCCTGAGGTTGAGAGCCCTCCTCTTATAGGTGAGTGCTTGTGCATTTTGGATTATCCTTCCAAAGTTTGGGGATATCTTGAGCCATGTAGTAATTGAATTAAGGCCACATTTTTCTTTTTTACCCTGATGTTCAACTTTGGTTTGACAAATTCCTCTTTTGAGTTCACCATCTGCCTGGTTTGATTGCATATATATAATTCTTTAGAGGTAAACCATTGACCAAGTCTGGGACTAGGGGTACATCCAGCTGCACCTAGACTCCTCTCTGAGAAGGAGTTTAGAAAGCAAGGGGGTCCTCTCCGAACCTCGTGACTCGAGGGGAGGGTCTCCCTGACAGCTGTGTTAGAACTTGCCCTCTGTGCAGCAAATACTGGTGTGCCTCCACGGCAAAAAGCTACAGGACTTCCACGTCCAGGGATTTCAAGCCTTCACCTTTCCTGAGCACTGCATTTCCCTTAGTGATTTTGGTAAATAATTATAAACATGCCATTAGCTGTGGCATTATACAGTAGCCTTTATCAACTCAAGTCTTTCTATCTATATCAAGCAGCATAGTATATTTCAAAGTCAAGAGCAAAAATGCATTAGGCAACATGATGGCAACTGTAACCCTACTGGATATATTGCACCATAAATACTAGGAACCACTACAGTAGAGCTTTTATCAAATCCTGGGCCTGAACATAAGAGACTATGGCTTCCACAAATCAGAAAAATGATACAATAAATCACTCTTCCTGATGTCATATTATTCTGAGCTGCCATCCCTAAAGAACACAGGATGGTCAATAGTTGGTATGACAAATGGACCAGCCACTGCAGTAGCTTTGAGACATACACTCATCTCAGGTTAATCAATGTAAAGGGAATAAAATATCCAACTCTTTGACACTATTATTCAAAGCTCCTCTTTGGCAGAGTACTAAAATATATACGGCTAATTTGGAATTCCGATTGCCTTCAACAGCAGTCCTTCTGTGCTTAAAAGTAGGCATGTATTTAAATGCCTTACAGAAATGGAACTTAGAAGGGAAAATGGGCTAATAAAGATTTAGGAGTCTGATCTGACAGACTGACCAATTTCAAATTCAGACAAGGACGGCACTGTTGATGTTAGAAGAAGGCAGGCACATATTGTTCATGTTTGCTACTTTGTAAGCAATCATACTTGCTCTGTTGGCAATGCCATCCCATAATTATTTCCCTTATCCTATTAAGGCTGCAGCTAAAATTCCCCTCATAAATCTTTCTCCTCCGAACAATTCAATTGCTTTTACTTACCTCCACTGCGATTAGCTGAACATGCACTTCTAAACCGTGTTTCTTCCCCACATTCAAATGTGAGGTCCTGTGCTGACTTCGAAATTTAATTTTCAAGTGAAATGTATTTTACTGGCACCTCAGCTTCCACGAACGGGGTGGGACAGGATGTGAACCTGTGTGACAAAGCCTTCGTGTGACGAAGGGCACAGAACAGTAGCGATGCATTTAGAAGTAGTACAGCAAGATCGGTAACACTGACTCTTGTGCAAGCTTTGTATAGCTATGGCTCGCTGACTCCTCCATGGCCAAAGATGAAGTTATTATGGAGGAAGGCTTAGAAATGGGAGATGTAGGCTACATGTATGTACATGTGTGTTGTCTGAAACAGAATGGCCTCTGCATACGTACAGGCTATTATTAAAAAAAAAAAAAAAAAAGGTTTGGCCTAGGAGCTGAGAATTGTCATCTTTTTCCAACTATATCTAAATTCATACCAGCTGTTGTACAACATCAGTCCTACCCCTTATTAAATTGCTGGAATAATACCATAATGAGGTGCAAAAATCTAGTCTATTATTTTTGGTGCAAAACTATGAAAAAACTACAACAATTCTATAAGCATCACTTAGCATAAATTCCAAAGACAATGCATTTGGGAAGGTCTAAGTGAACCTTTATTTGATATAAACCAACCTTTGAAATTGCAGCAATCTATGGAAGTATAAATAAACACTGTTCTATTTTTAGGAGCAAGATAGAATTTGCAGGGCTGGCAGTGAATGGGGAGGGAGGAAGAAGCAACACTTGTAATTTTATATGTAGAATGAAAATATTTTTATAGAGTAAAAAAGTGCGTGAGGTGAGGAATTTATTATTGCATGGTACTGTTCTGGGTGCTTTTAAGAGCAGACCCCAGCTGAAGGGACAGATTATGGAAAGGGACATTACCGATGTTTTACATATGTTGTTGTACCTGATGTAATTTCTGTGGCTGATTCTTCTGAATTAAATAAAATAATACAGCAAGAACATGCCTGCTTGAAATAGTCTCCAACTCAGTATCATAGAATCATAGAATCACAGAATCAT
>NW_009605883.1:0-498 GCF_000690535.1 Cariama cristata | reverse complement strand
CAGGTGCAGCTCTGTTTCAGTCCACAGCACGAATATACCCTATACCAATGCTGAACATGGGTCATTGTAGATGGCACCTTTCAAAGTAGGTTCAGAATTATACCCAATGTTGGGTGTCATCACAGTATCTCCCAGTATGATAGATGTTGTGGTACTGGTGGTTTTCTGGGACCTGCAGAAATCAAAATGATTCTCCTGAATGAAGTAGCTGCGCGGTGCAGAATGACAGCAAAAAAGGTCCTGCTGCATGTCCCTCAGGCCTGGGTTTGCTTAGCTAAACCGAGTCTGAGGCCAAAATAGGACAATTGGTTGATAACCAGGTTGTCACTACAGGTGACATCGTTACTCAAAATATAATTTACTGAGGAGATTCCTCTACTCACAGGCCACCGTGCAGGGTTCAGTAAAACCTGAAAGACACGCTGTACAAAAGAAGCTCTGCCCCAGCTTTTTTTCCTGGATCTTTTTACATCTATGCATTGAAAGAGCCTGAGAATA
>NW_009605882.1:4881-17832 GCF_000690535.1 Cariama cristata | reverse complement strand
GGTGGGGCCCAGAACTGCACACAGTGCTCGAGGTGAGGCTGCACCAATGCTGTGGGCTCCCCATATCAAGAAAGACAAGGAACTACTGGAGAGAGTCCAGCGGAGGGCAACAAAGATGATGAGGGGACTGGAGCATCTCCCTGATGAGGAAAGGCTGAGGGAAGTGGGTCTGTTCAGCCTGGAGAGGAGAAGACTGAGAGGGGATCTCATCAATGCTTATCAATACCTTAAGGGTGGGTGTCAAGAGGATGGAGCCAGGTTCTTTTCAGTGGTGCCCAGTGACAGGTTAAGGGGCAACAGGCACAGACTGAAACTCATGAAGTTCCACCTGAACATGAGGAAGAACTTCTGTGCTTTGAGGGTGGCCGAGCACTGGCACAGGCTGCCCAGAGAGGCTGTGGAGTCTCCTCTGGAGATATTCAAAACCCACCTGGACACAATCCTGTGCAACTGTTGTAGGTGACCCTGCTTTGGCAGGGGGGTTGGACTGGGTGATCTCCAGAGGTCCCTTCCAACTCCCACCATTCGGTGATTCTGCCATAAATATATTGAGTAGAAGTGGCCCTAGAATTGATCCCTCAGGAAACAGAACTTAGGTCTAAGTATTACAAAAATCAGTGAAGGGCTCCAAGTTGATAGTTACAGTGAGTGAATTTCTTCCTCAAGCACAGCAAAACCTCCTACCATAAGGGATAGGGAAATAACTCCTTTGGGATAGGGCCAACGTTTCGAGGATAAAGAGCAAACTCCAAGATGTACTTTCTTCTCAGAAATCACATATTGCTAATACATGCGTATCTATATTTTCTTTTAAAAAAAAACAGTTGCTTCACTGCTCACAGCTTTCACAAGGAGAGGCTGAGAGAACCAATACATGAGGGCTATTCACCACATTTCTTATGGCATCGTTGGAAGGGTCTCATCCACAGGACGGGTGATGAACACAGTATAAGAATGTAAATAAAACAGATTGCATTGGCTAGACCAGAAGGGTAAAGTCTAGTGATCAGAGTGATAAACATCTTTGCAGATAACACAGAAAAGTGCATGTAACAGCTATCCTACTAGGGAGCAGTAAACTGACAGTATTTTGGCTAGGTGTACCTTATAGTTTAATTTTAGTTTATGACTGTAAAACATGTGGGCAAAAGGTGTGACCACATGGTCCTTAAAATTAAGGTATTAGACTCCCCATCAGGAAACGTGCCCTCTCTTCTGCACCCCAGCACTGTGTGATCCTGGGAAGGTTGTTTAGAGCTCAGTTACACTTTTCAGGTCCAGTCTTAAACACGACATAGCAATATGCTTTGCTTTTCTTCCTGTCCATTCTCAAATCAAGCCAGAAAGTCCTACAGCAAATGCTACCAGTGGGCATAATATGTATGGATAGTTGGTTAGTGAGTAGGGATGAATCAACCAACTCTTTGCAGAGTGCTTTATGCTTAGAAAAGCAAATAGGATGAGCTATTGCTGAGCTCCAGGAGTAAAGGAGCTGCAGCTAGTACTGCCGCTGTGCAGGGCCGCTGAGGGGCCTGCAAGCCAATCTACTTAAACCCCATCTATTTAAAGTCCAATAGTAAAGATCCAGCCTTCTTGTAAACTTTTCCCTCCCTTCCTCCTGCCCCTCCAAGCTCACCACTGCAATGCAGCAGAAAAGGACACGAGCTTTAATTTCAAGGTTTTGTTGCCTCAACTTGTAAAACAGCAGGATGGCATGAGATGGACCATGATGAATCTGGCCCCAAACTTGCTGAAATCAAGAGGGTTCTCTCTCCCTGACACCCCCCCTCCCCCCCGCCAATTACAACAGACTTTAGAGCAAGTTAGAAGGCTGAAAAATGTTCTGAAAAGTACTGCTAGAAAGAAGGAAGGAACTACATCTCAATATGCAAGCCATTATTTGCCTTATTTTTAAGCACAACTCTGCCTCTCACTGTTATTCTATAAATCCCATCTAACTGGTATTTGCTAGACTTCAGAGAACAATTCTGTGAACATACCCGGTTTGATAGTGTATTTCATTTATCATGTCTTTCCTGTTTTGATAGAGCAACAATTTAGGAGAACTAATGCCACAGCTTTTCCCTAAGGGAAGCAGTGTTAATTCAGGTTTTTCTTTCCGCCATGCCATCAGCTACCTTTACAAAATTTGTAAAAAAAGAATTATTTTCTTCAAGGCTGGTGTCCTTTTGCCAAATTTGGTTGAAAACAGCCAACAAGCTCAAAAGTTACCAATGAACAAAAGAGTGCCTAAGAAAACTTTGTTTCCCTTGGAAACCACCAAACCCTTCTCCAGAACGAATCAGAGTGAATCCAATTCAGTTCAACACACTTGTTTTCTGTACAGCTGATATAATCTATTTCCATGGTGCTCCATGCAGCAATTACAGAGCAATCCCACGAGCAAACGATGTGTCAAAATAGCTGGATCTAAACTTCTTGCTAGGGCCACCAGTAAGCCACAGTGTCCCCATGCAGGGCGCCCTGATCTGGCCCATGGAGCCCTGCCAAGACCAGAATATGCACTGCATAGCACACGGGCTGGTGTATGCAGCACCAGGCACAGCCACATCTGCTCAGTCTTGTCAACATATGAGCATTAAGGTAAACAGGAGAGGAGGAGGATGAGAAAGAGACTGCTGACTCTGCAAGAGAGAGAATGTTGGAAGAATGATGGTGTGCAAGCCCGTGCTGCAAACAAGCATCCTGCCGTTTGTCAGGGGAGAGTGGAGGGACGGCTGCATGCCATACACCCACCAAAGGAAAAGGAGAGCCGCTGCTCCTGTTGAGCACTGACCCATGGGGCGACTCAGCAGATTTTGCTGCTCACAGAGGCAAGATGCTGCCAGGCAGCAAACTAGGCTCAGCACTAAGCTCAGCTGGAGCTGCAAGGCCTTGCCACTCACTAAGCATTGCTTTGCCTCAGGGAAAAGCACCAGCTCCTGACTCCAGGCTCCTACTGAGAGCCAAACTCAACCGAGCCAGGAACTCAGTGGGAGCCGGCGGTAGCCCTGAATATAGACATAGCCAATCTGTTCTCAGCGAGCACTGATATTGCACCCTTAGAACACGTCCTGCACTGGTTTAACCCCTGTACAACCCCCTGTTCACTGAGGGGGGTCTGCTTCTCTTCATGGGATTTCTCTTCAAGCAGCATTTGACCTGTGCTGTGTGAAAGCCTACTATCGGTTAACGAGGCATTTGCTCTGATGAGGCAGTTAAAATGAGCATAGTGCAAAGCCTATAAAAATTATTGACATTCATAGCATTGTTAATCAGCTGCACTCATCCTCTGACTTCTACCATCTCGCTGTGAAATGGAAAGCTGCAGGCTTGATTCACTGCAAATCAGCTCAGCTCTACGCTGTTCTGTCCCAGTCACATCAGCACCAAACTGGAAGGAACAGCCACAGATCAGGCAGGAGATTTGTCTGAACCACTTTGTTATCCTCGCAGTTAAACCTTGGAAAATCCATTTTTTGCCAGGATCTTTTGCTGTACTTGTTTGTCCCTTTGGGAAAGATGCTAATGGGCTGTTTATCATCTGGTCAGAAAGGGGAATTGAATATTGCCTGAATGAGTCTCAGCCTGCTGGAACTCAGTCCTGCTCTTTCCTTAAATTGGGAAGTCATGCATGGCACACACCTGAGTAGAGCTGCTTCATGAGTAAGGCTTCTTTTCAGTAAAGGTACCTGGCTCATGTTTCCTATTCAACAGAGACTAAAACTTTACAGAAGCAGCCGCTGGCAGCACTCCCAGGATATTTTTCCATTTGCACATATTTCTAAAAATGTCAACGCCAGCCTAACCATTCTCATCTGGGAAGCCTGACATCAGATGTACATTAGTCTGGGGAAAAAAAAAAAAATATCCAAAATGCAAGCCCCTTCTAAAAAGGAAAACAAATTGAAAGTATGTTACATTGGCTCCTGCCTGAGCTCTGTGCAAATAACAGGAGGAAATTTTACAAAGTGATTTTACACCCATGACAATTCAATTAGAAAATCAGACAAAGGAATAGTATGGGTTACAGGGATGAGAAGTGGATGGTATGTGAGATTCTTATTTAGGCCTGATTCCTGTATGTTTGGGTTCGCTACCCAACAGCAGACAAAAAACAATCCCAGGCAAGGTCTTAAGAGCCACGCTTTCTTTGCAGTCCTGGAATTAAAACCAGACAGCTAAACAACACTACATCTGACTGTGGGAGAGCTTCCCGAGGGAGGAAGGACTTTGGCTTGAGCATTTTGTTCCAGTCATCAGTCTCCAATTATTTTCACTTCCAAATGTGGACCCTTCGTGCATCTTCCCAGCATCACCTGCTTTGCCTGAGAAACTAGCGTAGAGAAACAAGATGCGCTATGCTGCCATTTTGCAAGCTGAGTTTGGGCAATAAGCAATATCGTTTCCATATTCTCTTCTCCCCACAGCACATGCCATCAGCATGCTATCACTGTAAGAGAGATCTCTATTTAATTTGGTCTGTCAAGACTCAAGGAAAAAAAAGGATATGACTGCAGCCCTTGAGTCTATCTGAGTAGGATTCCTGGGATGGAACAGAAGTTGACTTCAGTAGGACTAAACCATAATTAGAGAGTGAACAGAGAGCAGGATGTGCTCCTGAAATATTTTAAATATATATTTCACTGTCCATGAATGCTGCAATAATGACTTTACAACTTTCATCTCTAGGGGAAATTTAATAGAAAGACCCCCCTCCCCGTAGTGACTCCAATGATGATTTTGTTCACTTACTTCCAAGATGTGCTTGGCCTTTGAATTATACTTTTGCTTTCTTGCAAATCTACATGTTTTTTACATGTCCATTTTAAGTATACATCCTGTCTCTAAATATTGAATAACACATAAATATGATAAACAGTTTTAAACCTTACTCATTGTTAAAACAGTCCTTAAAGACTGATGCCCTGACATAAAAAGTTTCATCAGACTTCCCAGGTGGTGAACCTCAGCATTCCAGACCCTAAGTTCTGGTGGTCTTTGCTACAGTCACCTATGACATGACCCCCACCGTAAGCCATCTGCCCTCTCATCTGCTGGAGGAAACCACCTCCACAGCAGAAATTCCTCAGCCAGCAAGTTCTATTCTCCAGAACATTTGCCATCATCAAACAGGCCTTCAGTACTCAGAAGTCTTGTCCTGCCTCTGCTTCTGAAGGATGACAACCTCTGTCAGAGGAGTTGAGACAAAGGAGAAAACTGCATCGTTAGGAGAAGGGCTATCTTCAGTGGAAGTTCATATGGGATGTTTGTTCATATGGGACTTCCTTCCCATCCACTTGTTGGGGCGGTTGACAGCATTAACATCTTAAATTATTGTAGTTAGAGCTGTCAAGATCCATGAATTACAGTGTCAGAAAAGATTTCAAGTGGGAGTTCACTTCTAGACATGCACTCTTACTTCTCAGTTTGACTGAACTTAACTAACGTTCCAGTCCCTGAAGACCACAGCAGACCAACTGCCGGCACATAGATTCACCTTGAAGTTACAGAAGAATTCTAGTGATGGTCCACTTCCTGCCCATGCTGGGTGGTCCATGGTTTCTACAGCACTAGAAGCAGTAATACACTTACACATGCTACACAATAGTTTTGCTTCCAGTATTACATCCCAAATCCCAATGCTTTGTAAGGGAAGTTCGGTGATGCTTTCAGACCAGTCCTTGCATGCACATTTTTCTGAGGCTATCTGAATGGATTTAGAGCAGTCAAAACCATTGGGAAGCTAACAACGCTTAGAAAGTACATTATATGTTTTGACCTTTAGATACTCCCCTTTCAGGTTGCAATTATTTTAGGACCAAATTAACCTTTTAGCATATAGGCAAAGGGAAGTAAACTTAACCCATAGTGTAAATACCATGGTCCAGCGCAGAAGAGCCTTGTCCATGTCAGGTACTGGCCAGGCAAACATCTGTAGAAGATCATTTAGGTGAGGCTGACCATCTCTTTGGGAAGAAGGCTGGCCTCAGTGAGATCTTTGCAGGTCTCATCCTCCCTGAATTTCTTTGCATGCAGTTAGGAGTGTGTCCCCATCCTCTTCCTTGTTTGGGTTTGGTTGGTTTTTTTTTAATTTCCAGTTATTTTCTAGTGCAACCTGCCAAATAGCAAGACCAGGGGATGTGCTTGGCTATCAGGGCCTCAACTGTATCACAGTTCCTAAGCAGAATTACAAGATGCAGTGACTGAAACACAAGGTACAGCCTACACTAGGGCTGTGCAAACAGGAAAATCAGTCAATCGGAAAACAAAGCAACAGTATCCCACTGTCACTGTCAGATTCACTTGTGCTCCTCCTTTTGCACTTAGAATAAGTCAGGGTTTTATGTGGTGACTTTTAGTATAGTTACATATACACGAGCTCAGGTGGAAGCAGAATTAGATGAGAACGATTTCTGCAGAAATAATTGTGCTCAAAGAATAGAGACTGATTATTGTTTAAGGTAAGAAAGTGGGAATGTGCAAAGCTTTTAAGATACTCTAAGAAATTGCCTGAGGGCAAGATGCCATGTAGCATCAAAGCAGGGCGTTCCTCTCAGTCCAAAGTGTGAAACTGAGCAAAATCTACAGTTAAACAGTTTGAGGGAATGTTCCCAGGCAATTAATCACAATCAACTATACCGCTAAAGGCTTCTGCTCACACTTGTAGGTCTGTACCAGAGAGCTCTCTCCCAAATACTTCCTAGGCACAATCTGGGAATCAGCACAGGCCAGGAACTGAGCCCATTAGGCAATCTGCCTCCGGGCACCTTGATTTAGAGAGTCTTACAGTATGAACACAGGCTGTTGCATGCCAACTGGCCTCAGTGCCAGAGAATGGTCCTGGGCACATTTCTAATATAGATGCAGTCAGGATGTCTATGAGAATTCGTATCTCCTCCTTAGTGGAATATCCAGCTTCCTTATTAAGAACAGAACCTACCCCATTTTCCACTAGCAAGAAGCAGTGCAAATTCCATTTTGAAATGCACAGTGTTCCCAAGCCTTCCAGAGAGATTTCTCTCTCATGCTCCAAAATTCTCCTCAGCCTCTGCTCCGTTATCAGTATGCATCACTGAGATCCTTCTTACATCCCCTGGTATTCTTCCAGTACCTGCTTAAGATGGTTTCAATTCAGAATGTCAAGACGACAGCTAAAATTTGAAAAAGAAAAACAAAATCCTCCAAAACTCAACCAGGAGAAGCTTGTAAACACACTGTTCAGTCAAATGAAGTCAAATGCAGTCAAATGAATTCTGCCATTGGAGCAACGCTGTCAGACCAAGTTAGAATATTAATTAGCTTCTAATAACTTTGTTCCATTGTGTAATAATAATAATAATAATAATAATAATATTTAGCATTACTGCAATAGTTTACCTGTTGCAACCTCTACACGTGAGCAAGCTATGCATACCCGTCAGTGTTCCTCTGTGCTTCAGGAGTCACAGAGACAGATAAGGCCACTGAAGGATCAGTGCTGTTCTCAGCTCCAGAGAAATCCAGACTGAAATGCCTTGGCTACAGAGTTTTTGTCCACAGGGAGGTTTGGGGCATCTCTAAATATTCAACACACTGGCATCAGAGCCACTAAATTTAGCATCTTAACCCAAGGAACAGGTCATTTAGAGATACCCTGTGAGACAAGTGGGCGATGGGAATCTGACTGCAATTTTGCTATTTACTGGGATTTATCCCACCAAGCCTGCAGGAAGATGCCAGTGTCTGCTTTGGATCAGCATTTTAGAGATCCGCTCTTCTAAAGACAGGTACCTGTATCCTTTCTTTCAAAGTACTGAGAAGACTTTTAAAACATGATCTTGAGAGATATTGTGTAAGTATTTTGCCCAATAGCTGAAATCCAGAAACAATCCTGGGAGCCACCGTCCCTTTCTTAGGCAAATGCCCTGATACCTCAGCTATAGACTCCTGCTCTTCCCTTTGCTTCTTATTTGGCTCGAGGAACGTTGTCTCCTCCAAAGCACAGTGGCTAAGCTTTAGCCAGAGAGTATTCCTTCCCAGAACAATCTTTGTCACCCTCCAGACTGACCCCTTCTTTGCACCATTCACTTGCATGGCCAGAATTTCTCAGCATGTTACAAAATTGTATTGTCTAATTAAAACATTCCAAAAATTAATTGCATAATAAAATAACAATAACAACAATATGTATTTTCATATTAACCTTTCTTTAAATAAGCCTCCTATGCAGCACTGCCTTGAAAATTAATGTTTTCTGAACTAAGGAACTCAAAATTTGCTCTGCAAATTCACATTAAAGCCTTCCCTCAATTACACCCCCTCAGATTTTCAAATCATTTTGAACGAGACGACAGGAAAAAATTACAAGGCTACACTGCTTAAATAATTCAAATAATTTTCAGCTACCCCCTCCCCCTCCAATTACATGCACTTCTACTTACAATTAATCAGGGAGGAGGGAGAGGAAGAGGAGGTGGAAGAGGTTTTAAATTTGTTGAACTTGCTTGAGAGAATTAAATGTGGTAGAATCTAACTAATCCCTACTAACTCTGAAGGGAGCAGAGAAAACCCTGGTATAGATTTGTGAGATTTTCTGTGGGAATTACCAAGTGCTAGGACATCACCACTGAAGTGAAACCAATACAAAGGAAGGAATATTAACGTTACCAACCTCTGCTCCCTGTACACACTTCAGACCATTAGATAGCTGTGTTACCAATCTAGTACATTTAAATTGCACCTTTTCCTCCAGTATCTTCATACAAACTGCATCCCTGAATATGACTATTTATTAAGCAACTGTATTCTCATGAGGAGAGCTGCAAGCTTTCATGGTACTTCTCACCTCCAGGAAACAAACTACATGGAAACCGCCACTGCCTGGCCTGGGTTGGAGACGTCATCTGACAGAAGAGACCATATATTTCAACACCATTTATCTCAAAACTGGCTTTGTCAGAAAACTGGAGAAGGATAGAATTACCACTGTCCTGAGAGGGGAATTCTTATGGATCTCCATCCAAGGTGGCTTCTCTAGCAACATGCTTTCCTACGTCAGTTTTAACACATCCACCTCTAGCAACACATCCGTATGAACCTGAAGGGAGACAGCTGTAGAATTCCCAGCTCGAGTCACATCTACTACGTACAGGAGCAGGACAGCTCTGCCACTTACTGCTTTGCAGTAATGACTGCGATCACTATCAAATATCCTGTGTGATAAAAGTGAAGGGGGGAAGGGAGCAGTGAGGTATTAATCCAAAGGGTAAGAGCCAGGGTATTCCAAGAACAATCTAACTGGAGGTGGAAGAGAAGGCAAAAATGCCTGTCATACCTACTTTCAGAAGCAACTCTTTATCTTGGCTCTGCATCTTCTCATACAATATCAGTGAAGACTGGGGAACCCTGAGTCTAAGTCATTACTCATGTGAGAAGGACTGCAATGGGTGACACAAACTACAGAGGAGAAAACAACACAAAATGTTTTTTAAAAAATGCAGTTATCCCTGCCTGCTTAAAAGCTGTTTCCCACAAGGTCGCAAATGACAGTCTCCATGGCACGCTGTAGTTGAAACACAGAAATGAGATATATCTTTCTTTTTTGTCTTCTCCATGTCAGATAAGTGTTACAACCTGCACTGATTTCTTTGGAAACATCCTCCTGAAGGCAGTGAACATGAGTGAATCACTAACACAGAAGAGAATCTGCAGATTACTTTTGGTAAATTCTAAACTCTATCTGGAAAATTATTAATTCTGCAGTAAACATGTAGACTACGTGTGCTGGGAAGCCCATGCTCTAATGGAAACACTTTGCCAGCTGGGAAAGTTACTCATTTTCCTGTTTGACCAGGTCATTTCTGGAAATCAGATCAATTTGCTGAAAATTCAAAGTAACATTGTTTCATTGGAAAGGGTAACCTCATTTTCATGTCACACGAAGTCAAATAAGGAGAAATTCACTGAAAACAAAGGATGTTGCCTCTCTTTCAGAACAATGGAAACAGGATTGCAGTCAGAGCCACTGGATTTTAACAGATCTGTTTTGGATTCACCCAGGCATCTGAGAACAAAACTCAGGTATCTGTCCCCAAAGCTGGCGATGCAAAGCTAGTCCTAAGTTGGACTACCTGTTCATTGTGCCCTGGAGAGGGATTTTAGAGTGCAGAATGGCAAACTCTTTGCTGAGTTGGATTCATCACATTGGCAAAAATATGGGATTACCTTACAGAGGTCAGTTGAGCTGTAAGTTCAAAGGAAAGTGGTACACAAGGTGGTACAAGCCCAGAATCAAGTCCCATGCATTTACAACAGTGGGGAACAAAACCAAGTTAGGCTGTGCTGATACTGTAGTGAGAATCTGGAGCTGTAGTTACTGGGTTCAGTCCTTAGGTGATTTCAACCAAGCCACGCTAACTATACAAACATGCTTACTTGCAGTACTTACAAAGAGAGAAATGAGCTTTTATTGCATCAACTGGTACTATTGAGAAAAGAAAAAAAAACGCTCCCAGTTAAACAAGCCAGCTTCAAGGCACCGGTTCACAACAGCTCTGGGTCTGTCTCTGGTTTTGTCTTTTTCGGCCCTGGTAAAAATAAAGTATAGATACCTGGGAATCAAAAAATACCAAATAAGGACACTAAATTACTAGATTACAGAAGTGAGAAAGCACCGCAATATATATACTAATTGTGTATGAATGCTGTTCTTTTTCTTTAAACAAGTTGATATTTCTCTTTGCAACTTCTAATTCCAATTAATTCTTTAGTCACATCATTATGAGCTTTACTTCTTTCCTATTCCAAGTAACACAAAGCTTCTTATTTCATATGATTTTAATGATACAATACCCACATTTTTCACAAGGTTTCATCATACAAATATGGGGGATGCTGTGGCCACTGGACCCACAGGTAATTACTGGAGAATTTCTGTATTTATTCCTACTATGAGTTGACATACTGATATCAGACAGCATGACCCAGGTTCCCTGAAGAGTATCAGCACTGTTAGGTCCCAACTTAAGGCAAAAGCAACAGAAATTTAACAAGCTGACAAGGAGAACTGGGGAGCAGCTAATGTATACAGCAAGAAAGTGAAAAAAAAATGAAACCCCCAAACCAGAAAACAAACCTTACAAAAGCTACAAATACACTCAATGTCATGTTTTAAAAACTATTTTGTGGTGTTGAATATAACATAAGCCTTGACAGAATGATTTTTGAACAATGATTTTGATTGTTTATAGGCTAGATTATTATAAAGACCTTTTCTATTTCATTTTTTAAACATTTTTAGCTAAGTTAGCCTATGGAGGGAGGGTAGTGAAACTGGTGGTCACACAATGACAGACTAAAGCTGCACCAAAGGCAGGCAGATGCTGTTAAAGCTTTATCTCATGGTTTCCCTCCTGCCCCTCCGTCCTAATTGGGATCGAGCTCATTATTAGCGAGGTCCCTCCAACACGCTGACTGCCATACGACTTCCCGAGCCCATCGCTGGCCAAGTAGCAAAGCCAAAGTCTTGATTAGGTCTTTAAAGCCCTCCTTTCATTATTCCCTAAGCGTGACAGCAATCTGCCTGCAGGCCCTTGTCAAATTTCACTACTGGTCATGACATCTTGCCAAATGACCCCAACAAATCTCAGCTAGGTAGTCACACTCTGCGCTACGGCTAAGTGAGATTGTTGCGTGCCGTTAAACCGTTTCCCTGTTGTACCTCAGAACTAGCTTCACTGATACATTTCAGAAGAGTAAGGCTTTTTCCGTACATATATATATCTTCTGTGAGACTGAAAGTGCACCGATATTTGCTTTGTTATCTAACGAGAGGTGAACAGCAGCACGTGGAGAAGGGAAGCTACTTCAGAGCAGTGCTCACTGTGCTGGGGACCAAGAGTCCCATCACCACCATCACAACAGCAGGGTTTGCAGCACGAGAGGCCAGGGAACACCCAGCACAAGTGCCATTTTTCTTCTGACAAAGTCCAAATAAAAAGAGCAGACAGACGAGTGGGATTTGTTTGTGCTGCTCAAAGCAGCATTAACTTTCCCTCTGTGTTCAGTGACCCCATCAGATGGGTCATGGTGCACAGATGTTGGCATACAGCCCTTGCCTGCAGAGCCACCAGGAGCCATGCAAGAGACCAGAAAGGAGACCACAGGGTGAATCTCTCTCCTCCCTTCCCTCCCTCCCTCAGATCTCACATGTCAGATGTCCCAGTCCATCCAAGTCCACTCATTTTTGTGCCTCTCCTAACCCTCTCTCCCTTTGAAAGGCTCCGTCTTCCCTTCCACAGCCTTTTCTTCACCACGTTTGTATACAGAAGACCACTCTACTATTCATAAAGCACTAGATGAATGGTGTTATATAACTGCTAGTTACTGTTTCATCATTTTTTAGAATGATGGAGAAGTAAAATGGCAATGTAGACTCCCCTTGGGGCCAGTTTAAGCAAACTGAACTTAAAGTTACTGGTGACCCAAAATAATATTCGCTTCAGCATCCCCAAAATGGAAGAATGGAAGGGTAATGCATTTCAATACATGCTGTCCCGCATAAAATGACAAGCCATTAATAACTATGGCATATAGGCATGCGTGAGAAATCTTCCATGATGTAGCTCCTAGTCAAAACAGTTTACAAAAAAGTGTGTGTTTTTGGTTTTGTTTTGGTTTTGTTTTGTTTTGTTTTTTAACATTTGCAATGATTTGCTATTCATTAAGCTCTGCTATCTTGTGGCTTTTGCTATTCCAAAGAGGTTTTATTCAGCTTGCTATTCATTCCAGGTCAGCTAACATAAAATCAATAATGGTTTGGACAGATTTCCTTGTAATGAGCCTAGAATTGGCATACATAGCCTAAACTCTCTTCCTGTTTCACATGTACAGGAGCTTTCTCAGAGTGATCTGGTTCTCTCTTTCTCTCATAACGGATGGCTCTAAGGTTTCAGCAGGGTATGTAGTCCA
>NW_009605882.1:0-4823 GCF_000690535.1 Cariama cristata | reverse complement strand
GAACGATGCTTTACTTAAGCATGTGCTTAAAGCTGAACCTATGCTAAGCACTTTGCTGAACTGTGATTTAACCATGTTTTGGTTGTATTACTCCATGTCTGACAGCAAACTCTTTCATTAGAAAGCAAATTCTCTATTGCCTTATAAAAAAAACCCAGAAATTATGCACCCTTGGAAAGAAGGTGTCAAAGCTGAGTTTGCCTGAACCGTGCTTGACAACTGTTTAGAAAGCCAAGCCAAACAAATATTTTCAACCATATTTTGAGAATAATTGGTTTTCTTTTTATTGGAAAGTTCTCTTTTATTATGGAAAAATGCAACATGTTCAAACCAAAGGTCAAGGAATGATTTGACAAGCTTGCATAGAACCCTGTGCAGCAATCAGGGTTATTTTGCTCTCCCAGAGCTTGACCTTGTTTGGGACAAATTCTACTCCCAGTTATAGCGGGGCACACACGCTGGAATCCAGAACTGAATTTTGCAGACTGGCTGCGATGGGAGGTTAAAGGCCCCCAGCACCTTGTAAGACCACGTCCTGTGGTATCTCTGCAAACACAAGTAGGCTTCAACAACCAGTCGTGATAATCCAAGAGTTCACTGTCACTGAAGGATGAGGATTTCACTCCTCCCTGCTTCCTCACTTCCCTGCACCACTGACCTTCCCCATCCCTTCCTTGCACTGGCTTTGGCACTCACTTGTTTTCCAATTCACCAATTTGACAGAAAAAAATCCGAGCAATTGCTGCATTGGATTTTCTGCCAGATTAGTGAGCTCAAGCAGCTCCTGGAAGAGAAGGCAGCACTTGCACAAGGACAGAACCAGTTCAGGGTAAGCAACAAAAGGGCACACAATGGGAGGAAGACAACTGAAAAGGAAAGAGGACGACAAGGCCTTCTTTTTTAAAAGTAATGGGCTTTTAAGATCAGCTCAACCTCTACCCACTAGCCCTGATCTGCTTTCAACTACATCAAGTTTACACCGGTGTTACTCCACTAATTGCAATAATTACTGTTATGTATACAGACCATTAATATCCAGAAGTCCTGGCCATAAGCAGGGTTCCACTGTTAAACAAGAAACTGTTATCTACACATTCGCCCGGCTCTGAGGAGCCGATGATAGTCTAATTCAGCACAATGTGCGAGTGGAAGAACAAACTATGGAAGATAAAAGTGGTCAGGAAGGTGGGGGTAGTAGTTAAAGACACAACCAAAATTTTATCCTGACAGACTCACTGAATTGTTTGGTACTTATTCAAGTGAGTCGGATTTAATCACTGAAAGGAAACCAAACTGCTTGCCTGAGCAAAAAACTTCACTGTAAGTCCATCAGTGACCTAGATCTCAGTATGTGCAACAGGCAGTTACACCACTTCTTTGTTTCATTTGAGATTCAGCCTCACCGAAGGGCTAATTCTGCACTTCACCTTGATGCAAAAACTCCCAGTAACGCAAATGAGATATGCCCGAGTCTGGAGTGCAGCTGGACTGGGCACTTTGTCTCTCAGTCTAGTTGCAGACAGTTTCTCAGCATATTATAACATCATTTCCCATCTAAATAAACCAGCAAACCAACCAAGAAACCAGCATCTAAAATGAATGTGAAAGATCCTGTTCTTTATTATCAGATTCAACCTCCTTCCCCCTCACCCCTGGGTTTTGGGCTGAGCTCTGTGTGACAGTTCTTTATATCAAACATGAAAAATACTACTTGCTTGGCACTTACCATGCCTGGTTTACTGAATAAGGAAGGAAAAAAAAACATCAAGCGTTTGGTCATTATCATTAAACGGCATGGTAAGGGACGGGTAAGCAGAATTTGTGCCTGGACAAGAGAACGTCAAAGCGCCGTTTTGCAAAGCTGATTTAAATTTATCACAGTACATAGATCTGAGGTACTTGCATAAATTATAATCCTGACTTAGTATTTACTTAGTCGTATTAGAAAATTTGTGAGAAACAAACCTTGAGCGTTGACAATCAAGACTTCTCTTTCTGCTAGTCTTGCTGTGCCACTGTACACGGTAAAGGCATGAAACATCCGTCAGCAATAAAACAGAAGTTTGAGGGAAAAACAGAGATGTCCTTTGCAAGAAAAATGATAACACAGCCCTTTGAGTTAAAGAAGCAACTTTGTGCCAGTCTTCACTAGCAAGCTGTACAGTGCCATGTTATCACAATGAAGGTAACGTGTCATTCGTCTTTCAACAACATCTTAACTGTAAAATCCACAGCACTGAAAAGGTTTTGTTTGGAAATAAAAGAAAAAAAGGATGTGTTTTGATGAAAGGTGATGCTTTCCGTCTGAGTCCAAGATATAAGCCACGCAATGGTTATTTAAGTAGCACGGCATGCCATGTCAGACTCCTTAAGTGCCGTCCACTTCCAGTCTATGACAATTAAAACCAGTGAACTGTGTACACAAATGGTATGGATACATAAAGGTGACTCATAAACATGCCAAAATAATCTGGAGTGTACAATGAAAATAGTTTTGCAGATATTGCACTCATATCCTACTTTCTTATTTTGTCTATCCACTCCCTCATGTTTTTGATCTGTTGTGCACTTGGATCGAAACCAGGAACAGCAGACAATAATTTTTTTCTTTCGGTCTCAAAAATATAATGAAGGTATAAAAATGTAAAACTAAAAACAACAACGAAAAAGAAGCTGCACATACATTTTTTTGAGGGAGGACAGTAAGCACAGGACTGAATTATTTAGAAATTCTGAAACAGTAAGGTAATTAATAAAATTATTTATAAAGAAGTATATCTACAATATTTAATAATTTAAGGCTCACAAGAAACTAACATATCAATGACAATAAAAGTTTTCTGCTATAGGGTTAAAAGCACCAAATTCACTTCACATACTAGATAACCAGATCTGTACTGATCACAAGTGGAAAACTCTGAAAGTGCCGATCTGCTAATGTTTCTAGTGCTTTAACGATGTCCTATTTCACAGGAGTAAGAAATCCCCTTTCAACCATAAATACAGTTATACAGATATAAAATATATTGGAATAATTTCAATTTGAAACTACAGTACAAAAAACCTCAGCCTCCCTCCGCCCCAAATCCATTCATTCTCCGCACACACATCCCCCAACTCTTTAATACTAAACTTGGAGCAACTGAATTGGTTACAAACGACCCATTTAAAACCAACTACCGTTTGCTAAGATAAGTTTCTACAAATTAGATTTCGCACTATCATCATTTACCAGCTCCTGCATCATGGAGCGTAGCTTATTCTTAGTCTATTTTAAAAATAGGTGACCCTTTGTGTCATGGAAAAAGAACATAAAACCATGTATTCTTGGAGGAACTACTCAGGACAGTGATCAATTTATAAAATATAGCCTGATTAAAAAAACTAATTGGTACCAAAAGAATAATTCTAGTAGCAAGTTTCTGACACCAGCAAATCCTTCGGCATCTCTGACCTCTACCTCTCGCCTCTCCTTACAGGTCTGTTTCCCTATTGGTGTCCAGACAGAGAGCATAGAGCGATTTTCTGAGATCTACGTTACTTTTCGCTTTGATATTGGTTTTCTCTAAGGAGCTGGTGCCATTGTTGAACCCCTCACTGTTTTCCAAGTGCACAACAGATTTGTTCAGAGAGTTTCTACTGGATCTTCTCTTTGCATCTCCCCCCGCTGTGCTGCCCTGAGCACTACTGTGTTCATCTTTGAGGATAGCTTGCTCTTCGTGATCAGTCTCTCGGTGGTAGAAGTAGTTGAAGTTGGACACAATGACGGGGACGGGCAGGGCAATGGTGAGCACACCCGCGATGGCACACAAGGAACCCACAATCTTGCCCCCCACGGTGACAGGTCGCATATCACCATAGCCCACGGTGGTCATGGTTACCACCGCCCACCAGAAAGCATCAGGGATGCTGGAGAAATGAGATTCCGGGTCATCGGCCTCAGCAAAGTAGACAGCACTGGAGAAGAGGATCACCCCGATGAAGAGAAAGAAGATGAGGAGGCCCAGTTCCCTCATGCTGGCTTTCAAAGTCTGTCCCAAGATCTGCAGCCCCTTGGAGTGCCTTGAGAGCTTGAAGATCCTGAAGACTCTGACCAGGCGGATGACTCTGAGGATGGCCAGTGACATGGCTTGCTGCTGGCCCCCGCCCCCATTGCTACCACCAGCCCCAGGCTGCTGCTGCTCATGGGCCAGCTCGGTGCCCAGGGTGATGAAGTAGGGGATGATGGCCACGATGTCGATGATGTTCATGATGTTGCGGGAGAACTCGGGCTTGCTGGGGCAGGCGAAGAAGCGGACGAGGAGCTC
Source organism: Cariama cristata (assembly GCF_000690535.1). Classification (NCBI taxonomy): domain Eukaryota; kingdom Metazoa; phylum Chordata; class Aves; order Cariamiformes; family Cariamidae; genus Cariama; species Cariama cristata. The sequence continues at coordinate 516 of NW_009605882.1, read as the reverse complement.
AAAGGTGAACCAGATCACACAGGTGGTCTCGATGATGAAGAAGGGGTCAGAGAGGCTACTGGGTGGCTGCATGGGTGGGGAGTCCCCGGTTGTGCCATTCAGGCCTCCACTTTGTGGGGGCAGGGGCATGGGCATCTCCCTCTCGTCCCTGAATTCCGGCAGCGTCTCCAGGCAGAAGGTGATGATGGAGATGAGGATGACCAGGACAGAGACGATGGCGATGGCCCGGGCTGAGCTGGAGCTCTCGGGGTACTCAAAGATGAGCCAGACCTGACCATGGCGGGGCAGAGGCTTCTCCTCCTCTTTGATGAAGCCCTCGTCCTCCCGGAAGCGCTCCATGGCCTCCTCACCCAACTGGTAGAAGCGGATCTCATCGGCGAAGACGTCGATGGAGACATTGACGGGCCGGCGGAGCTTGCCCCCGGACTGATAGAAGTAGAGGATCCCGTCGAAGCTGGGCCGGTTGCGGTCGAAGAAGTACTCGTTGCGGAGCGGATCGAAGTAGCGGATGCGCTT
>NW_009605881.1:517-903 GCF_000690535.1 Cariama cristata | reverse complement strand
CGAGCCGGTAGGTCACGGGGCTTGGTGAGCCTGTGCTTTTGGGATGCTGCCAGGGAAAAGGGGGGAGGATAGGGGCAAGGATGGATAGGGGTGCTTCTGGGGTTGCAGCCCACTGTCCCCTCCGTGCTGCCCTGGGGAGGGAGCAGAGGGCATTGGTGAAGCCAGATGTGCACCAGGCATCTCTGGCTGAGCAGATAGGGCCAGGCCAGGGCCACCTTTGCCAGGCTGACGCCTATGGCTGGTCCCGAGTCTCCTGGTGTGACTTCTCAGAGCTGGGCATGGCAGCATGGAGGCAGAGGAGATGCTGTGGGGAGGCAGCATCCCGCTTCAGGGATAGATTTGGGGAGATATCCCAAGGAGAGGGCTTCTGCAGAGATTTGCGGGTC
>NW_009605881.1:0-324 GCF_000690535.1 Cariama cristata | reverse complement strand
GGCTGCCGCCAAGGAGCCGGGGCCAGGCAGCCTTGCCTGCACGCAGGCAGGGCAGTGGGCAGGGGAAGGCAGGGAGCTGCGGGGACGTGGAGGGAGGGATGTGCAGGAGTGGGATTTCCAGAAGCGCCAGCTGTAATTTTAACCCGCTGCGGGTGGTTGCAAGAGATGGGGGTCGGGGGTGGTGCCCTCCCAAATCTGCTCCCACTCAAAGGTGCTGGGCTTCACCCTGTGAGGGTTGGGGTGTCCCCAGCAGCACCCCAGTCCTTGGGTGAGCTGGGGGGGGGCTGCGGGGGCTGCGGGAAGGGGGAGCTGCTTGTGCTGCCG
>NW_009605880.1:0-817 GCF_000690535.1 Cariama cristata | reverse complement strand
TTCCCAGGAAAATCCTCCTCCTATTCCTCTTCTGCCTGCAGACATCAACTGCTTTCCATTTCTGGGCTCAGACATGGTTGTAAGGATTTGCTAAAACCATCCGCCATCCCCTTGTTTCTCCCTGACATCCCCTGACCCTCTCTTCCAGCCCCCTAAATGGTCAATCACTGCTGCTCAGGGCCTCTCTCTTTTCAGAAGACGCCTTATGCTTCTTGATTCTTCCTGGTGCTTATTAGCACTCCCTCCAGAGCTCCTGCCAAGCTTTCTTTTCCATAACAGGGTCTTATGACCATCTCTTAGGAAATGGTTGTCTTTTTATGATTGTCTATGCGGAAAGAGTAGTCACAGAAAAACACATCATCTATCAAAATGGGTGCCGAATGATGTGCCAGAAAGATGTGATGAATTACCCCTGTGGCTGTGTATTTCTGGCAAGGAGTCTGTCCTGAGAAGGAGATCCAGCCTCTGCCATTCTCCAGAGAGGGAAATCAGCAGTGTCCATGTCACCTGGGGACACAAAGGGCCACTTTTGCAAGACCACCCTTGATCTGAACCACTTAGGTATGTACTGCTGGGTGCCGTGTCTTACATTGCAGACACCTAATTAATGGGCACTGCCCAGAATGGCTACCAGAGATGCAGACTGATATGTTGCAGATATTTCTATTTAGGCAGATTAGTCCTTTTTTTCTTTTTCTTTTCTTTTTTTTTAGTTTTTTATAATACTGATACTCTTAGAGAAATCCCATAAATATTTGCAGGATTATTTCATTACATGCATTTTAACGTGATTATCCACAGAAGGCCCATGAGGTTT
>NW_009605879.1:0-308 GCF_000690535.1 Cariama cristata | reverse complement strand
CTCAGAGGCGGTGAAGGAGAGCTGGTTCATGCGGTGGCGGCTGGGGAGTCCCCGAGGCTGCACTGCAGGAGGGGGACAGGGGACAGGGGATGGGGACAAGGGACAAGATCCAGACTTTCCTGCCCCATCCAGGTCCGCATGCCAAGTGCCTGTTGGGGAGCAGTAGAGCCGAGGCAGCTAGACTTACGTAAGTGCCCAGACCCTGCCCTCCCTGCCCCTTGCCTCTGCCATCCCCGCAGGGGGAGATCTGCCCCAGCACGGCGGCTCCGGGGACAGCCAAGCTCAGTCTGGTGGCACTGCCAAGGGGC
>NW_009605878.1:0-520 GCF_000690535.1 Cariama cristata | reverse complement strand
GGAATGTAAACCTATATGTACATCTTAATGCTTTCAGTAGATTTAACTAAATTTTGCAGGGTTTTAAGCTTTATCTCTATGGTTGAGCAGCATCTCTGGTAAAGATAAAATTCTGCAAATATATCTGTTCCTTAAAAAAGGTATTTATCTAACCACTCAGTGCAAATATCTTTGAAATGTTAAGCTGTCTCAGCTCCCTTCCATGAAAATGAGGGATACTCAGCACCACAGAAAATCAAGCCTCAAGCTAGTACAATCGATCAGCCATTTCTGTTTATATTTCAATGCAATTCTTTAGGTAAAATAAAAAGAAAGAAAATCTTTAAGAAAACATCGAGTTTATGGTCTATTGCATATGTGTGTATGTCTTGGTTTCAACTGGGATAGAATTTATTTTCTTCCTAGTAGCTGGTAGAGTGCTATGTTTTTTGGATTTAGCTTGAGGATAATATTGATAAGACACTGATGGTTTAGTTGGTGCTAAGTTGTGGTTACTCTAAGCCAAGGACTTTTCAGTTTC
>NW_009605877.1:0-3852 GCF_000690535.1 Cariama cristata | reverse complement strand
AAAACAGCACATATATATTTTATATATATATATGTATTTATGTTTGCTTCATATATACATCGGAAAGATAAAGCCCCCCCCAGGGGCTCACCAGCGGGGCAGGCTTCCCACCGGAGACCACACACACCAGGGTGAAGTTCTGCGCCTGGTAGCGGCTGAAGGGTGCTGGCGTGTCGGCGGCAAGCAACGAGATGGACGTCGGAGGAGCTGCCGGGGAGACGAGGACGTCAGCACAGCAGCCTCAACATCCACCCATCTCCATCCTCATCCTCATCCCCATCTCCATCTCCATCCTTGTCCCCATCCCCTTCCTCATCTCCATCCCTATCCTCATTCCCATCCCAATCCCCATTCCCATCCTCATCTCCATCTCCACTCCCATCCCCAGGGATGGGAAAATGAGCCAAATCCCTGCTGTCCCCCCCACCCTGAGACCCCCACAGTCATTTCCCCGCGGATCCCACCCACCTGGGGGCTGCACTCACCCATCACGTTGAGGAATATGTTCCCGGAGGCCAGGACCACTTTCTCCCGCGTGGCTCGGTCGTAAATCCCCACGTGACACTCGTAGGGACCGTTGTCCGAAATGCGAACCTCGGGGAGGCTGGGGAGGACAGACAGGGCTCACCACTTGCTCCCCCCTCCATCTCCACCCCATTTTCCCATGGGATGCAGCGGTCGGTATCCGGCTATCAAGGCATCAGTTGGGGTTGCTTTTCGCCAGCGACGGGGATCAATAAACTATTAATAACTGCAAAGGCTGCAGGAGAAGCTGTGTAATGCGGTTTAGCAGCTGGAGTTTACCAGCACTGACAGCACCTCGGGAGGGTAAGTAATTGCATTATCGAAAGGAGAAGCGTACGGCAGGTAAAGGCACCGCCGAGAGCAAAAACCCGCGAAGCGTGGACATTAAACGCCTGTGAAATGCCGGTGTTAAACGCTCGGCACTGGACGTTACGGAGCGCTTGGGCGATGCAACAGCTGTAGCAAAGCGTGGTGGATAAAAAGCATCACAAGGCCAAACTCCCAGCAAATCCAGAGCACACTTCGACTGAGATATTATCTAGATTCTTTATAGAGATCTAAAAAGATCAGGAGAGGACGAGCTGTGCAAAAGGATCGGTGCTGCTGGAGGTAGAAATGCTTGTGCCGCCTGCAGAGGAGCCACCTTGCTGACTGGCAGCAGCATCCCACCTCGCCGGCCGGCATCATCCCACCTCGCCAGCCGGCACCATCCCCCCTCACCCCCCCCCCCCGGCCCGCCTCCCCCCCCCCTCCCCAGCCGGCACCATCCCACCTCACCGGTCAGCATCATCCCACCTCACCAGTTGGCATCATCCCACCACAGCAATAAGGATGGGGGCAATTCCCACACGGAGCACCCGGCAAGGAACCCCCAGCTTAAAACCTCCCACTATTCCAGAGAAACCCAGGCGTGACCCTCGCAGGGCTTCCCCAACTGGGGGGGGGAGAAATCCGGTGCTGGTTTGCTGGATCCTTTCCAAAAGCCCCTGGGTGCTTTCCCACGCCTCCTCCTCGCCACACAAGCCCCCCGCCAGCACAAACAAGCCCCCGTCGAAGCAAACAGTTGCTTGGCAGCTTCTTTTAATGGCCACAACGCTTTCAACCAAGCCTCCGCCATCTGTTCCAGCCTCTAACTACGCCCGCACGGAGCGGGGAATCATCCACACCCTTCGTTAGCGGCACGCTGAAGCGGTTTCATCCCCACCAAGCTGGGGACCCTCTCCACCCTGGCTGCCGCCCCTTGTTGTGAAGGACAAGCCCTTTGGGTTTGCATACGGCTTTGGGTGTAAAATGGTCCCAATCGGGTCAGTTGGATGTTTCTGCGATCGGAAGGGACCAGAGAGAGAGGACCCCCAGCCCTGCAAAGCCAAAATACTGTCTGTCGTGTCCTTTGTGTCCTCTAAGCATGCTGGAAATAAGGAAAAAAATTATATAGCTATTCATAAAGCGGTGCCTTACTTGACGAGGGTGGGTTTTTAATCAGAGGAGGGGGAAAAAAAAGAAATCCAGGGTTGGATATCTCCCGGCTTTGCTCTTCACATCTGAGCAGGCGGCGTTCAAAGCCGGTATGAAAAGAGGCAGCCCCGGCAGCCCTCTGCGCCGCGCAGATAAGAGTCGCACCGCCCGGGATAACGCTCCGTGGGACGGCACCGACGTGACCGTGCCGTTACAGAGATTAAAAAAAAAACAAACCACAAAACAGATGAAAATACAGAAGGGTAAAATGAAAGGGAGAGAAAACTGGAGTGGAAACAGCTGGGAAGCAACCGACCCATCACCAAACCCTTCCCAGTGTTGCTCCTCTTCTTCGCCAGAACCCAAAAGAAGGCAGGCCCTCCCCCAAAAAGCATCAAGCCAACGATCCAGAAAACAAGCTCTTTTCATACCCTCCCAGAAATATCTCCTTTCTCCCCAGGCAAGTTGGTGTTTTCCTCTGAAAAAAGGCAACCATGTGAAAAGACTTTTACCGCAAACAGCCCCAGCTCCACGGACGATTTGCCGGCGCCGTGCCGACGATTCCCGACGCTTTTAAGTGCATGGTCCTAGGGCGGTGAAATTTTCTGCTCGCAAATTCTATTAGTTCTACAATATGCGGTGAAAGGGAGAAAAATGGAGGGTTTTGAGCCAAAAAAAGCAGCTGCTTTGCCTCGCTGGGACAGTGCAATGTGTCATAACCGGGTGAACATGGCACGTCCTTGTCCCTTGCTCAAAGGATGCTCGTAATCTCTCGCTCCGTGCACAGGGGATGTCTTATTCTGGTTTAATTCCCCAACTTTCCCGGTGCTCCCTGCTGGAGGAGAGCAGTGGCCAAATCCAGCGCCGAGCGAAAACGCCAGGTTCACGGCAGGAAAGCCAAGCTGTTGAGTTAGGGAATGTGTAGTACGCTTGCAAAGTTGCCAAAACCTCCTCCAAACAGTAATTAGTCGTGTCAGAAATGTGTAACAACAACCAAGCGAGCGGCTGAGCGGAGCCTGTGCTACGTGGAGAAGCAAAACTTCTACTACGCAGAGCAGCCCCTGAGCATCTCCTAAACAGCCCCCTGAGCAACCTCTGATCATCGCCTGAGCATCCTCCGCGCATCCTCCTGAGCATCCCCTGACGCTCCTGAGCATCCTCGGAGCATCGTCTGAACATCCCCCGAGCATCTCCTGAGCAACCCCTGAGTATCCTCTGAGCAACCCCTGAGCTCCTCCTCTCCAGCCCTGCTTTCCTGCTTCTTCTCCACCCTATATTCACATTTATTCCCATGCAGCCATCTAACACAACTGCTCTTGCTTATAATAAAAAATAGCTCTGAGCGTAGCAGAAAAACAACAGCAAAAAAAGTCCCCAAATTCAAATTCCAAAGAATTGGAAAGGGTTTCACACTTGCACACATGTTCATCCGACGGGATGCCAAGCCCTTTCCAACCCGTACACGGACATTCGCAGGTGCAAAGCAGCACCTCACCGCGAGGAAACGACTCTGTTTTCCCCACCATACACAGAATTTTTATTACCCCATGCTGGGAAAAACGAGCTTTGAAATCCGATTAGCAAATTCTAATTTAAAAAGGAAATAAAGGAAAAAAAAAAATTGTGAAAGATAAATACATCACCCCAGCCTTTTTGTCTTGAATTAAGCCTCCCCCTGACATTTTTTTCAGGCTCCAGTTTTGTTTTTATAACACTGGCAATAAAGCAAGTGTGTAATTAGTAATAAAGCTGACACTCCTGCAAGTGATTTTGCACTTGGAAGAAAAGCAAAGACAAGCTTCCACGCTGCTGGTTTTATATAGAGAGATATATACATATACATATATATTTAGTATTTATATTTATTTATTT
>NW_009605876.1:0-13855 GCF_000690535.1 Cariama cristata | reverse complement strand
GTGGGTGAGGAGGGGAGCCCGAGGAGCTTTTGGCCGGGAGGTGGGAGGGCTTTCGGGGAGAGGATGGGGTGATGGGGGGAGGAAAGCCCTTTAATGTAGAGAAATAACTTCTTGTTTGCTCTGGTGTACGAGCCGTGGTCTGAAAAAATGACACAACGGTATGCCCTGACAGAAATGCGTTCGGACATTTCCATCACTTGACAAAAAGCTTGATGTTATTATTTCAGATGTTCTTTATGATTAAAATGTAGGGAGAGTACTTGCCATTTGTGCCCATGAGTTGTTATTTCTCTGTTGGGGATCCAGCATTTCTCATCTTGCCCAGCATCTCCTGGCAGGAGGATGTATGGCGCTGTCTAGAAATACACGTGAATAAAGGAGGCGTGTGTGACAGGTTTAGGGTGCTAACTCTTCATATTTGTCTGGTAGGAGAGTACTGAAACGGGAAGTTCACTGGCTGAATCAATGGCAGGTCACTCACGACTTTGGCGCTTTAATTTGAGTGGCAATATGTCATCTGTTCTTGGCCTCTGTGAGGTCTGAGAAGCCTGCTAAACCAGGGTGGGGTTCTGCTGGGATTTTCTGGAAAGTCATGGGTTTTGTTTGTTTTTTTTTCCCCCCTCCCTCCAGAGTTCAGGAGCTTGCTAAAGAATAAGCAGATGTTTCTAAGGGAAGAAAGATCTGGAGGTCAAAGGCTCTGAAGTTAGTGTGGTTTTGTCATGAGGCAGGAAAGAAGCAGCCGACAAGCTTCATGCAGGTTGTCTTTCTTGTGTCCCATACTGCAGTTCAACCCTACAATAAAATAGTGTTTGATGTTGGGTGGACACTGTGTTATACCTAACCCCTCAATTTGTGCTTAATGGCTTGTGTGTCACGTGAAGAATCTGATAGGTCTGGCAGTTATTTGCATAACTCCTGCAGATCTCTGTCTGGGGTTTCAGAAAACCTCATGTGGCAACTTGTAAAACTGTTTTTCTGAGGTCTGTGTGAACTTCTAATAAATTTTACTGTTTGGTTTGTATGCCTTTGGAAAACAAGGCATGAGAATGCTTGGCTGCTTCCGCCCCCCGGCTCTGCAGGGTTCTGCTCACTTCTAATGTCAGGAGTGAGGACAGTAACTCTTAAACGTAACAATACTTATTTTCATTACTGTTAATGGTTTACATATTTTGCTGTATCACTCACACATGCGATGCAGCACTTTAAATATATTACACATCAGTAATATACAAGGGGGATGCCTTCATAGCAGTTTCTCAAACTACAGAGTTTTGAGCATTTGAGTTAACTTGGCCCTTCTGTGAGCAACAAGATTGCAGTGTCCTACCAGTTAGTGAGTCATGGTTATTGGGAGGTTTGCTTGTTTTTCGTTGGGACTGGAGGAGGAAATGCCCTGTTCTGGGTCAGACTGCTGCAGTTTTGTGTCATTCTCTTCCCATTAAACCGCAGGAGAAGCTGCCCTAGGTATGTGGAAGGGAGCATTAGGGGAGAGAGATGGAAGGACAGCCCACAATAGATTGCATTGCCTTTCAGAAGGTGGGTTTCCAGCCTGAGCTGTGGTTGCACAGGCAATCAGAATTGATCTAGCTGCTTCCAACCAGTGGAGGGTCTTGCTGCCTGTGCCTCTTGTCAGCTTTGTTATTCCTACAAACTCTCTCTCCCATCCAGTGTGGCCAATGATTTTTTTTTTCTTCTGATGATGATTTAATACATTAATTGATGATTTGATTCACTAAACACAGTAGAAAACTTTTGGATGTGCTAGTTTTCTAGATGATTGGTGAGTTCCAATAGCTCACAGAGGGATCTGTGACCCCAATGGTATTAGTGTTTAGGAAGTGCACGGCCAGGATGAAGTGGAAGTCTTCACATATGATCTTTTGGTTCAATAACCGGGAGCTACCTGGATCTGCTCTACCCAGAACTGTATCCTAGGTAGAATCAGAGCTGCGTATCACACCAGCTGCCCTTGGCTGAACGCGTGATTAAAACTGTTGAAGAAACTTCTGCAGAAAGCAGTGTGTTGATCAGGGCTTTTTTTTTTTTCACATGTTGTCTTGGCTGTAGGGAGTCCTTTTTTAAACCTAAATATTATTTTGAGAGCTAGGTACAGTAATTCTTTAAAATTTCCTTATTTACCTGTTTATTTGCTGAATCCAGAGAAAAATAAACTTTTACTTTGTTAATGAGGCCATCTCAGAAAGTAGGCATTTTTTTCCCATCTGTCTACCAGTTACATTAAACATTTTTCTGAATACAGAGTTTTATTAATTCCAGATAACTCTATTTTTCTTTAAATAAAAAGAAAACTTAATGGAAAAGCATTTTTTTTGGTGAAACATCAATGTTACAAGTCATACTTGTTCACTGCAACAAAATTGCAAAGACATGCAAAACACAATAAACGTGAGAACGAGACCAGAACATTCTGGAAAGAAAAGTTACATATTCTGTCATTTTGACAAGTTCTAATTAGGCTTAAATGTTTCATGAGAGTTTTCTTATAGGACTGAATGGAAAATAGATGTACAAATGAAAGGCATTGTTAGAAATCATGGCCAAAACCACATGAAAACCAGTGTTTGGATAAAACCCAACATTTTCAAGGATTGACGCTGCAGAGCTGCTTGCTGTGTGTCTGTTTTTTCTCAGTGGGTAAACGGTGTAAATGTTGTCTAGGACTGCAGATAATATTTTGAGTTATAATTGAAATAACTAGTTATGTTCATGTAATGTAAGAGCGTACTAAGTGGTCAGCTAGTTTGGCTTTTTACAATAATTTCAGATACTGAAATTTACTACTTATTTCAGTATAATTTATGTATGTTGCTTGAAATATGCCTTGGTAATCTGTTTTGGAAATGGGAAAGAACTCTTGTCATTTTAGGTTGCGAATTGCTAAGAATGGACTGCATTTCCAGTCTTGAAAAATGTAGCTCGTTACACATAAGCTTAGGGAAGTGGAGAGGGAATGAGAAGGTACCCGCAATGCCTGCTGTGATGCTCCTGTCCCGAAGACGCTCCTTGTTGAGGTCTAAGTATGGGCATTTATCTGTTGATGAGTTCCCTCTACTCAATAATAGCCCGCCGCTTTACGTGTGAACTTACACCTGTACCTGCACTTCTTGTGCATTATCCCGTTAAAGATGACAAAGACCTGTATAACTACTTGGAGAAAGAATATATCACATTTTTTTCCCCCATAAATTCAGTCTTTTGCTGAAATGGAATAGATTTCTTATGCCTTGCAGCCTTTCAGTAGGCTGATTGGTGTTTTTCCTTTACTTTTTCAGTCCAATTGTGTTCTGTCCGTTTCTTCCTCAGGCTGTTACTATTCTTTCTGTCTTTGCAGATCTGAAATACTACCTAGAAAGGCAGAAAAATTAATTCTATATTTACTCATTTTGAAAGTGGTGGTGGTGGAGGGAATACACTTCTGATCTCACTGTGTCAGAAAGAATGTAACAGACATGAGGAGAAGGAACATTCTTGTAACTGGAAGAGTGACTGAAGATTTAACTGAACTTCCAGGAAAGGAAAAATGCTGAATTTTTAGGGATTAACCATCAAATGGTGTTAAAAGAAAGACCATGATTTTGTGCCCATTTTTTCATAATATAAGAACAGGAGAGCTGTCAGTGTTTGAAAGAGAAGACTTAAAACTGATGAAGGAGAATAGACTGGGTGCAGTTATCACGTGGCTCTTGTTACCAGGGGAGATAGCGGCTAGAAGGACAGCAGAATTTTAAGAAGGATGGTAAGAATATGCATTTTTACAGTAAAAATTAAAAAAATACACCAGCAACCGTAAAATGTTTCTGTTCTTCCTGAGTCTGTAGTTTAAATAATCTCTAACTGATGGGAGGTAGGAAGAAATCTTGCCTGTGGCTGTCTTATTTTTAATTGCCTACTTAAGAATTTTCTTCCCTTGTCTCTGAAGCAGCTGGAACTGGTCATGGTCTAAGATAATCCGTCTACTCCAAAAACCTACCGGCAGCTCCTCTCTCCTTAGGCTTGCCAAAACATCATGGTAACTGTTTCACATTCAAAAACAAATGAGACTAAATTTTTCAGTCAGGGCTGTAATTTTTTTCTTGAAAGCCCAGCTCCTGTGAAATTGGTGGTTCTCAGAGTTGAGAGGTCTGTAGCATCCTCTGTCTTCTGGGTAATCCTGTATGATGATCTTGATCTTTACGTACAACTCCCAACAGCAACAACAATTTTATAGCAGGATAGAAGGCATAACGATGCTATAAAAATTCTGTCCGAGTTTGAGTAGTCACCCTATTTTACAAGCTCTTGAGGACAGATTTAAGCGGTAATGTGCTTTTACTTTTTCATTTGGTGACATACATCTATTCATTCCCTGTGATTAAGATTTTTTTGTTACCAGATTGAAATCATTTGACTCAATTACCTAATCCCTATGTAAACCATACAGACACAAGTGTCTTTGTCCTTCCATAGTGACCAGATCACACTCAGGGTTTCAAGTCTGCTGTTACTGGTCAAGCTAGTGGGTCCAACATTTAGGCTTATTTATCTGGTGTAGGTTCTCATATTGTTACATCCAGAGTTTCTGGGGATTGTTCCCACAGAAGTGTTGACCAGGAGCATGTGTTAAATTTTCTGTGTCCTTTTTGAAATCACTTTTTAAGCATTCAGCTTTTGTTAAACAGTAAGTGGATTTTTGCTGTAACTTGCCAGATTCACAGATGTTTATGTAGGCCTTCTGTATTTTGTATAAATAGCTTTTGAATGGCAAGAGTTGAGTCCTGATCTTCAGACAATCTTCTCATTTTTGGTCTGTAAGTGTGTTTAATACAGCATTACATACTGGCAATAATGTCTTTAGAGGTGTATGTGGCTACTGAGATTACACAGCTTGTATTGCATGTTTTTTCCCCTCTAATCATGTTGGGGGGGAATTTATCCTTTGTTTCTGTTCGGTATTCCATTCTGTTCTCTTTCCATTCATTCTCTATGATGGCCTGTTGCCTGGGTCTAGTTTTACTTGTCTGATCTTCTTACGACTTTATGAACTAAGACTTTGTGGTGCTGCTATGGCACCAAGCATGGCTTCCCACCTTGACAAGGTGGGAAGAGATGATAAATCATTAGGAAGAGGTCATGCCTGACTGAAGAGTAATGTCATTGTGAAAGTATTTCTTTTCATTTGCTCTAGAAGATAAATTAGCCTTTTGAGTTCTTTTAATACATCCACTTACTGTAGGACAATGTAGAGAAATAAGTATGAAGTATTTACTTGGTGAGCTCCTTCCCTGGAGCACAAAATCTACAGCTTATTTGTTGGCTTGACCTATGGCATGGGCCACTGTGATTTTTTTGTACCTGAGGAATAAGTAACAGAATGGAGTAAATTCATTTCATTGCTTTTTTCTTGTTTAAGTTCTTCCTTTGTAAACATTTACTGCTTATATCATAAAGTGTGATTTTTTTTTTTTTTTCCAAACTTTTTTCCCCATCTTATTGTTTGTTGGATTGTCTTGTCTTCTTCACCACACTGTATGACTGGACTTGGGATGAGGAAGAGAATGCTGTGGTCAACCCATGGTGAGCACTAAAAAGTGGTGTTCACTATAGTTGTTCACAGTATGTTTAGTCCACAGAGGAAAAGAATTCAATGACTTTTGATACTTTAAAGGTTTATGTTAACTTTTTAGAGTTAAGTTAAATTCCTAATGTAATGCAAAAAGTAAGATACAGAAGTCCACGGTAAGGACTGCCAAGCAGTCTTGACTTTGTCCAGTAGTGAGAATGTGTAGTGAACAAAATGTATGATCAGGGGTGACTGTGTTTGAAATTTAAAATTGAAGAGTTTTTAAGGAGACATTAGCTTTTAATAGTCAATTTCTCATTATGCCTCTGTAGCGTAGTTAAAATTACTTGGAAGTGCAGATGCTTTCAGTGTGTATTTCCAGATGTAGGGTAGAAGGCTTTTATGGAGCTGTAATGCATTCTTTGTTATATCTGTTCATCTATTTCAAGAACACAAACAAGCTTTCAGGTATATGAACAATTCTTTTTGCTTGCTTGAAAGCTTATGTATGATCTCTGTTCATTAGAAGGAACTGTAACTATTTCCTCCAAAATCATAGAAAGAATTCTGAAAAGACACAAGTAATAAAACTAGAGAACATACATATTCTTTTTGCTTGCTTGAAAGTTTTGTTCATATACCTGATGGCTTAGAATATCCATAAACCATTGATTTACTAGAAATCAGTGAAGTACACCTGCCATATTAAATGCTTTTCTCAAGTAGAGCCACTATTGGAGGTAGAACAGGGGGCTAGATGTTCTTCTCTTGTGCCACTCTTCTCCATGCCTGGTAATTGCTCCTGGAAAACAGAGCAGCTGCAGGTAGTAATTCTCTGGGAGGGTGTTACAAAGATGGCATTGCCATTTCCCCGTTAAAAAGCATTCTGTGGAGGTAATTTTGCTGTCTTTGGATTTGTTCATTGCTAAATATTCAAAACTAGATTTCACATCTGTTAGACAGAAGGTAATAAAGCTGTATGAAATATTGTGTTAGAATTATCTTTCGTGGAAAACAGAAAGAATTTATAAGACTTATGTTTATTAGGTTTTTTTTAATGTCTATAGTACACTGAATCATTTACGCGAGCAGAACACGCCTAGAAGACTTTTGATAACTCTACTATTATAGTCGAAATTCAGTTGTTTTATGTTGCTAGGAACCCAAATTAATTTTAGAATTGCTTCGTTAAAAGGACTAGGTAGAGGTTCTTGAAGATAACTCTGTAAAACTGTGTGTCTAACCAAAAATTTAAGTGACATTTTAAAAAATGTGAATTATCAGTTAGATTTAGTAATTAAGCCACTTGATCCATTTTTTCTTTTTCTTTCCAGAATGGGGTCTTGTTTAGCATCACTGAGTCTGGTCTTATATTTGACTCATGAGAAAGAAGAACGAGGGTTTTTGCTGCTTAAAGTCTTCATGTAGCAGTAGAGTTTTTTATGGTGCTTTATTCAAATAGCATACTTTCAGTATAGCTTACCGTTTTTATGTAGTGGCAGTTCTGGTTGCATGAGGTATAAGCTGCTTTTAAGTTTCCCATACTTCCAGAGTATGTAAAGTTGCAGTTGCCATTTCTGCAACACTGACACCTAAACCTAATTGTGCAATCCCAAGCAGTAACAAAGTGACTTCGAGTAATTTGAGGATAACAAAAATACTTTGGTTTCACTTTTATGAGTGGGTGGTCATGCCTTTCACATAGTGGAATGTTACTTGCTTTCAAGTTATCACTAGTCCCATTGAAGCTTTGTCAAGTGCAAGTTTGAGTTTCTCATGGCTCTCTCAGGCACTCACAGCTCTGTGTAATCCCAGATATTGGAAGTGTTTTCATTCTCTTCTGTTTCTTACAGGATAGTAGGTTAAGAGTTGCCTTCTGTGGATGAACACATTGAATGTGTGAGTGCAGGGAGGCGGAGCATGGGCTTTGTTTAAAACTTTCTCTTTAGAAGCAAAGTGCATAGCATAGTGGTGCCCTTGCAGAGTTTGGCTCTAACATTGTTGTTGCACAGTGCTGCACATTTTGCAGTCACTAAAATGTGTTACTTTCCCCTTGTGGCTGAACTGCATATGGAGTTTGAGGTGTATTTCCGATCAATCTATAGAAGCGTTTGCTAGAGATGTAGGCATGCATAGTGACATGGTGATGAGGATCTCTGGCTCTAGGAAGAGGGCAGTGGAAATGAATTCAGTTTGAAAAGCACACGCACACTTAGATTTTTGAATACTCCCAAGTTTCTGATTCAATTTTGGGTTATGTTTACATTTTCTTCTATACTTCTATGAGTCGAACTTCCTGGTTAATTTTGACATTTTAATAGGACAGGAATTCAGACGGTGATGAGTGAGGTGAATATAAATCACAACCTGATGATTTTTAGGTTACAATAAGCTTTCATCAAACACAGAGAAGAATTAAAATATTATTTAAAGTTTTCTTGTTGATTTGAGCCTTTAGAACCTTGTTAAGATAAGGGAGAAGTAGAAGTTTTAAACTTGTATAAGAATAAAGGCTTCTGACTTTTAACCAGGAGCAACAGTTGGCAGCTTTGTAATAAATTAAGTAACAGTAAATACTCTTACTAAATGTAATATTGTATAGTAAGGGAAATGGAAAAAAAAAAGAAAAATGAAAAACAAACAACAAAACACTATTTGGCAGGGTGAGTCATGAAAGGCAAATGGTACCATTTGAGAACATCTATAGAAGGTGCTGGTAGAAATCTCCTGTGTGATGCAGGAAGCTATTGTTTCTAGGCAGCTAATGTCGGCTTCAGAGAAAGTAGAGAAAATCATGAAAAAGAAGTCTCTGCCATTTATTCAAGCAACAAACAAAACGACAAAGGGGAAAGGGAGAGAGAAGATTGGCCAAGTCATCTCAATCTTTTGGCCAAGGGTATTCACCACACTATTTGAATCCACCACAATCTTAAATCCTGTTGCTAAAAAGCTTTCAGTAACCACTAAACCCCATTACTGTTTGAAAGAGATACTTGACCGAGTCTGGTTTTGCTCTTACATACCATAACTGTATTGAAATTTATTCTGAACACAGAGGACTTTGATCTGCAAAAGTAGATAGCAATGTATTCTGGAGAGGAACTTTCAGAAGCAGTTTTAAAATATTTTAAAGAAGCTACCTGCAAAACTGTCGTAAAGGACTCCAAGGAGCTGCTGACTAAATGTGCAAAAAGATGTCAAATTATGTTCAGTTTTATAAAACTAAAAAAATATACATAAGAAGTCTTTGAACTATTCCTGCAACTTGTTTACAAGTTGTCAACTCATAGGAAAGATGTGAATGTCATTATGAGGAACTGAATGAAAACATTCACTTATGCAGCAGAAATAAAAGAAAAATTTGGTAGAGGACAGAAAATACTATCATGGCATACATTAATGTCTTGTCCTTATTTGAATAAAGTTTACAGCTCTGTTTGCTTAATCTTCCTTAAATATGAGAACCGGACGGCCTTCATTTGGGCCATGGAAGGGACCAGTGGGCATTGGAAAACCTCGCAGGGATTTTGAAAATGGGTAGATTACTATTGTTTTGGTCTTGTTTTACACTTTGGAAGGGAGACTGTTATGTGAATATATGACAAAATGAAGATTACTTTATGAATAGTGAATGAAAACTTTACCCCCCCTCTCTCTTTAAAAGACTTTTACTGAAATTGGAGAAAGTGAGGTTTGTTTTGTTTTTTTCTTTTAAAGTTTATGAAGTGTTTCTCCCTTTTTGGAGGTTCCTCCATCTCCTTAAAGTACACACAGCACTACCATAAGAAGTATCCCAGTGGATCAGACCGATGGTTCATCTAGCCCAACAGTGGTAGGAGAGGCTATTTAGGGAAAGCAGGTCAGCCTTGCCACTGTCTGCAGTCTTTATACTCCCCAGTATCCAGAATTATATCTGGAATATTAGAAGTACAACTCTGCCTAGTGCTATTAAATATTCATTTATAGACCTATTGTCTGTGAATTTATTGAGTACCTTTCTGACTCAACTTACACTGTCTGCCTCCACCACCTCTTGTGGAAGCGAGACTGGGAGGTTCCCTGCTTGCTGCATAGAAAAGTACATTGCTACTTTCAGTTGCCTGAAACCAGTGTGACTTAAGAGACACTGCTCCCAGCTTTATTTGCAGGATTTGGTGAATAACAGTTTCCACTCTATTTTTCCTTTATGGTTGTAAAGCACAACCAAATCCCAAATCCACGCGCAGTCTTTTCCTCAAAAGTGAGCAGTCCCACCCACCTTAATATCTTCATTCTCTTCATCTTCTTAGTTGTCCTTCTCTTTACCTCCTCTAATTCTGCTACATCTTTTTTGAGGTGTGAAGTCTAGTGCCACAGTACTTGAGATGTGGGTATTCCAAAGTTTTATTGATAGTTTGAAAATGATACTGGATTTTATGTTTTACTGACTTTTTTTTTTTTATTGCAGATGCATGTTGCATTGATGTTTTTAGAGAACTGTGTTAACTTAAGGATCTCTTACTTGAGTTTTAACTTCTAGTTCCAGTTTCAGCACTGTGTACCTATAATTTAGATTATTTTTCTCTGGGTGTGTTATCTTTCTTTTGTCTATGTTGAAGCTTATCTGCCACATTTTTGTGTACTCCATCAATTTTGAGAGGCCCTTTTGAAGTCACGGCATGTGACTGTCCAAAAAACTGTCTTGCCAAAAGATCAGACCCCAGATTTAGTGTAATTCAGAGTGTAACTGAACACCAGGCTGGAAGATAATGCACAAGTTTCTAGCTAATGTTCTGAAAGACTGATATCATTAAAGAAAACGGTGCTTCCTTTTCCCAGTCCCCTCCTTCATTAGCACTTGTTTGCATATAATCCTCTTCTACAGAGTATTAAAATATTTAATGGTTTGGACTGTTCTAATTGTGAATTTATCTTGCACCTCATCTTAGTCTGGCGTCCTGGTACCATGATCATTCTCATTGCACATGTGCTAGTTCACTTCCAGGCTCTCACCTGGAGGGACACAGATGACTTACCTCCTACAGGAAACCTAAACTTCCTTGACTGGTTCTTGAGAAGAGACTTGAACTGCATCATTTTGGCTATCACTGCTTGGACAGTCCTTCTGCATTTTAGTAAGCATCACACTTTCATGTTCTTGTGCATGTCCCTGGGCATGCAGCATATACTCCTGTTCATGCTCTTAAAAGCATCATAGTGGGAGCCTGCAATGCAATTTTCTCACTTTTGTGTAGGTTAAGGTGAATAACCATAAAAAAAATTACAGAGGTCTTAAGGCTCTAGGCATGTCACTTGGGACCACAGGGGTGCACTTGTACAAGAGTTTCAGTTCAGGATTGTACATTTGGACATGGATCTTCTGATCATCCCTTATGTCTTCGTGCTGTGCTTTAGTTCGCTTTGAAAGTGGCCTTGGAGCACCCTGAATTCCTTTTGGATGAAATTTAGCTGGAGGGTACACGCCAGGTGTGTACATGATGCACTCCAACAAGGGGTGTTCAGTCTGTGGTATTTGAGCCCACCCCTACTCCTCTCCAAAAGATGTGGTATGAATATCTGATCCCCAGCATCACCTGCTTTGCTCTGCAGATCTGCTACTGTTGTAGTATGCTGCTTGCTACCATAGGCACAGCTGAGGGACCTGGGCTAAGCACTAAGTGTTGTAGTTGTGAGCAATGTGCCATCAAAGGTGCTGTCTCAGGGCTGCTGTGGATATGAACCAATGCATACCAGTTGTCTTAGGGTTTCTGCTCATGGTGTGGTCTGGAAAAAAGGCAAGGAGGTGATCTCCAGGACTTGAGGTTTTTCTATTACAACCTAGTACTGCCTACTGCTTGAGAATGAGAAGGTTTGTCATGGGTTATGCCATGTCCCAGTAAGAGCATGACACAATCTAACTTGACAGCAAGTGATAGATCCTCATAGGATTTGCCTCCCCTCTCCATCAAGAAAAGAAAGACCGTTGTGGTACCCCAATGACAAAGCCAACATAACTGAATAAAAGGATTTTAGGTCATGGGGCAATTGGCCATCACGTTAACACCAATTTTGGAAGTGATTACAGCTCATCCTGCTTGATTTTGCACTAAAGCAAGGGGAAAAATTACAAATCTAATTGAAGCATTCTAAGAACATACAGTGCCTAGACTAAAAGTAGTAGCAAACTGTGGAGAGCAGATACTGAAGTGCTTCTAGTCGCTGTGTCCCAAACTAGTGTCCTAGAGGTGCAGCAGGCAAACATGGCGGTGAATGCTGGAGCTGAGTGCAGGGCGACCTGACCTGAGCTTGGCTCTGCCAGGGCGTCTGTATGGGAGAGGCTTTGCGCAGCATTACCGGTATCGACCCGTTATGAAGGTTAGCCATAAGTTTCTCTGAATTTCAGTAAAATGTTTTGCATAGCATGGAAAATGATTCAGATGAAGTTTACTGCAAGAATGATAATGTATCTAAGACAGGTGATGATAGCGTACCTAATAATTTCTACCTAATAGCGTGCGTTCTGGGATCAGTTTTGGGACTGGCTGCTGGTTTTTCCCATCCATTACAGTTATTTATTCATAGTTATAACACAGAAAGTAACATTGTTCTCGGGAAACTTTTTACTATGCTAGCGTGGGAGTATTGTCTGTGTGGAGATGTATATCATGCAGGAAGATTAGGAAGTATGGAATGAAACAAGTGGGGTAAAACATGGCACAAAGAAAATATGGTTTTGCTATAGATTGGAGGATCATAAACTGTAAATGACAGGAGAAAAACCTTGATATTCTAGTTAATCAGAAAGTAACTGTGAACTGTAGGTTGAAGGGACAGGGGGAAAAGTGAGTGCAATTTCAGAATTACTGTTATTTGGCAGTGAGTGCTCCTGTGGAAAGCAGTCTGGAGCTCCTGTGGGATATTGCACCTCATCCTGGTTGGCAGTGTTGGAAAAGGAGATACTCCTAAAAGACTGAAAACAGATAGAGATGGGCTCACTGTTCTTGTACAGGTGTGTTTGTACAAACCATAAAAGAAAGTACAGAGTACTAAATGACTGTGAACACATGTAATGTGTAAAACAGTTTGTGTATGTTGACAGCAAGGTGTTAGTGCAGGTGTCTGGGGTGAATAGCAGAGGCAGACCACTTATAAAGGTGAAATGTCTTCAGTTTATTGAAGGGTTGTAGAGGACTTATGGTAGTATGTATTAGATATGATTGGGAAGGTGCTTCCTTCCAAATATCTTTTTCTGTGGCTAAGTTATATCTGGAGAACTTATCCGCTGTTAAAAATGATAGGATGACAGGCATGGTACAGCTGTGGTAACTTGCTGATATATATCTAAATATCAGTGCATCTGTTGGCCATCATGATGTGACACTTATTATCAATTGAGCTGCTTTAGAAAGAAATCTCTCTCACTCTGACACTGACACCTCCAGAGGCAACATGTAGCAGTAACTTCTGAATGCTACGGTGGTGAGATACTCTTGACAACCTTTTGTGAAGCCAGTGGGATGACTGCCATTGATTTCACTGGCATTTGAAGCTTCTGAAAGCAAATAAAGGAAAGATGCTTTAGGAGGAGCTCATTAATGTAAAATAATACCCTTTGAAATGTGCTTAAAAGAGTATTAGCTCCCCACCTTGAAAAGAAACTGGACCTGTCTTGAAGGGAAGTAAAAAACCAAAGTGTTCCTCTAACTGGGGAAACTACAGGAAGCTGGTTTTGAATGTAAAGGGAAATTTTAGAGATTGGCTTACAAAATGAAAGGTCAGCAGAAAAACCCAGTGAATCACAATGTAAAACGATTGGAAATTTGGCAATTATTAGAGGAGCAAAAACTATGACAGCAGTGCTGGGATGCAGCTCTAGGTAACTGCTTTAGAGGAGGCGCCTCAGTATGGACAGCTAACAAGTTCAGCTAGACTGAGCATGGTGAATTATAATTTAGTGGTTTGGAATGGAGGGGCTTATTGATATTGAACGCAAGTGGAACCAAAAAGTTGCTTTTGTCCTGTTTGCTGTATGAGGGACATTAAATGTGCTGTTTGTATTTTGAAGTTAAATATTGTACACACTTCAGTGACATGTCTATGCATTGTTTTTTTTTCCCCCTTCTCATTTGCTAGTAGACTGTCAGTAAGATCTGTGAACTTCATTTTTCTAAAGCAGTACTTTTGATTGTTTTTTGCACAGAAATTGGATTTTTCTGAGTTTGGTAGCTTTCTAGATGGGGGCAAGAGTAGGTTAAGTTGGATTTTAATTCAAAGCTGAAATATACAGACAGAGATAGATAGATAGATAGATAGATA
>NW_009605875.1:0-499 GCF_000690535.1 Cariama cristata | reverse complement strand
GGTTTTGCTTTTTCTAGAAATCACTTGTATAGCTGGGACAAATTGGTTGATGGCAGGCTTTTTGGTTGGTTGGTTTGTTTTGTTTTCTCTCTTTGGATCCAGGAAGTGAATGCAGGAACAGACTGAGCTGAAGCATCTCATGAGATGTTCCTCTGTAGCATGGGCGAGGCATTTGTATGGTACTTTGAAGCTTTAATTATTAATGCTTGGTCTGCAATTCCTGGCACAAGCAAAATAGCTTCTTTGCTAGTGTTTGGGGGATGGGGATGGCAGGGATGGTGTTTTTAAAGACATGAGATTTATGTTGTAGGATTTGATCCATGAGTTCTGTTACTTTGAGATACGATTTGGAAGTACTACATTGAAACAGAAACTAGTAGTGCCATTAGTTAATGAAACACTTTGTGCCTGTCCTTACAGTAACATCATATCTGGTAAGTTTGTTTATTTGAACTGTAGCAATACAATTATGTCACACTGACACAAATCCACACCATTT
>NW_009605874.1:0-258 GCF_000690535.1 Cariama cristata | reverse complement strand
CCCGCTTGAGCCAGTGAAGGACTGGGGCCGAGAGGTGGAATTTATACCGAGCTGCAGAAGAACGGTGCCAAAACTATTTACAAAATAGTTAAAGCATGATTCAAAGCGAGAATGCTGGATTAAAACCCAATGAAAACCAAGGTCAGCTGATCAGCCGCAGCCTTTGTCTCCCCAAACACCAAGTCGGGGAGTTATTTCATTAGCTTTCACATTCGAGTCGCCCGCTTTGTTGGGTTTGTTGGCAAGGAGATTTGGAGT
>NW_009605873.1:873-2470 GCF_000690535.1 Cariama cristata | reverse complement strand
GCACCGCGCCGGCCCTGCCGCGGCACGGGCCCTGTCCCAGACGCGAGGGACATCTTGAGAGGCGTTGTAGCAAGCCACAAGACCTCGGGTACCCTCCCCGCTTCAAAATAAAAAAGTTCTTTGAGATTGGCTTGATTAAAATGAAGCCTGATCTGTCCTTTTTTTTTTTTTTTTCCCCTTATACTTCATAAATGTTCATTTTCAGTTGATTTTGTAGCTTGGACTTTAAGGTAGCATGGTTTTTTGCTGTAAGTTTATTTTTTTTCCCATTGTACAGCAGCGTACCGCTGGTGAATGTTACACATCTTGCTAGGCTAGTTAAACCATTGGGTAATTGTTGGTAATAACGACCTGAAAGGTGTTCGGATTTCTTTTCTTCCCTGCTCTGAAGCCTAGGATGCTGTTTTCATCTGTAGTGTGAACGAGGGCTAGCGACTCCAGCCACAGTTACCTTCCTGTTTCGTTTCTGCCATTCACTCAATGCAACATAATCAATAATAAAGCAATATAGTTTACTACATTTTTACTGAAGGCCAGCCATGGTTATGTACGATATTGCACGTAAGCTCACAAAAAAAAAAAGAAAAAAAAAACCAACACTAACTCATAGCTGTCTTTTATGCTATGGAAATGTCTCTTGAGTGGAATTTTCTGAATTATTTTTTTTAGTGGTTTGGTTTGTTTTTTTAAGCGAAATAGTTCAAAGAGAAAACTGAAGTTAGTGTAAGGTGAAGAGACAGGATGCATCGAAGACACACCGGCAGATCCCGGTCTGCGCACAGACACTGTAGAGTTTCATACGTACAGAATCCAAGTCAAACCCCTTGCCGTGTGCGAACACTACATGAGGAGATTCTGTAAGCTAAGCAATACTTTAATACTGTAATAAAAATTACCAAAAAAAAAAAAAAAAGTAGTTTGAGAAAGTAAATCCTCGTGATCAGTTCTCGGTTCCCAAACAGTCCGACTGTGTTGTTGTCTCGAGAGAGCTCCGTGTCCGAGCAGGGGGAAGCCCCGGCAGCCTGGGGGGAAGCAGGACTCGCGGCTCTCCGGTCTGTACATACCCGTAACACCGCGCGTGGGCTCCTGTGTCGCGTCGACCGTCGTAGGTAGCAAATCCCCGTCATTCTCTGTTGTACGAGGTCTGAACTCCATCAGTACTAGGATGCAAGTCTAAGCATTTCAGGTGGTCATAAATGTACCTAAATAAACTATGGCACAGTGGCAGGCCTAGCCCTTCCTTTTATACTTTAGTATGAACTGATGAGAACTTTGGTAGTGACTTTTTTTTTATATATATACATATATATATGTATCTATATATATCAAGCATCTTTCAGGTCTCTGTGTATGGCTTTCTAAAGCCCTGTTGTAAAATACTATGTGGATGGGGGTCTCTCACATCACAGATGTGGAAAGTATAATTTTATATTTGTATTTTCAAATAAATAAGTTTGTGAAAGGTTTCCATCCTCTACTGTGGTCCAGAAATCAATGTGTTTGTCTGACGAAAAAATACAATAAACTGTTTTGAACAGATCCTTGGAGTCCCTTTCATTTGGGGGGGGGGACATTTCTTCCTCGGGGGGGGCATTGC
>NW_009605873.1:0-647 GCF_000690535.1 Cariama cristata | reverse complement strand
CCACCCCCCCCCGACAGACACATCAAATTGTCGCAGAAATAACCCGGCACAGGAGGCATCAGTGACAAGAGCCACCATTTTTAATGGCTTTCACTCAACCTCCCATTGCTAACACGTGTGCGAGTGCTGCTCTGCAAGCCCTGACGGAGGGGAAGAGCTTTACTCGGTGGCTTAGAAATACCTCTATCATCTAGGCATCTGTCGGCGTAGCTGTTTATCAGTCTCAGCATGTCTTACAGAGGTCCTTGGGGTGGAAAAAAAATCATAGCTGCTTTGTCCTGGCCTTCCCTTTGGGGGACCGGCTTGGCCTGCCTCGGAGGGCAGGGGGTGGCTGGCCGGGGGACTCGGAGCAGCGTGTCTTCGGTGGGAAAAGAAACCGTTGAATTTCCCGCAAACAGCAGCAAACCCATCTGTGTGCCGTCCAGAGCAGCTTCGGGGAGTTGGGGGGGGGGCTTGGCTGCAGGAGGAGGAGGAAGATGAGTCGGGTCAGTTTGCGGTGGTTGGCTTTCCAGGCCTGGTTTTAGGCTGTGCCAGTTGGCCAGGTGCCACAATGAAGGGCAGGAGGGTTTCCCAGGCTGCTTCATCCTCGTCCCTCCCTAGATTTAAGGTTTCTGAGCAATTTTTACTACCTGGGGGGGCGGGGGGCT
>NW_009605872.1:762-1045 GCF_000690535.1 Cariama cristata | reverse complement strand
GCTCTCCGTCAGGACTCATGTCCCCTTATTTACTGCTTGCTTGGTGCCTCACTGCTGCCTTCATCGCTCCCTGAGAAAATTCACACCCCGTAGGCCACGACTGTCTCTTCTCCTCTTCTCTTCTCCTTCCCGCATCCTCTTTTTCCCATCTCTCTCCTTCATCTCTGTCTTTTCTAATCCCTTTCCGTGCTTTTCACAGCATTTCCTTCCCTGCAGTGAACCCCCAGTTATACCTTGCCGGCTCACACCCCGCCACCCATCCCTCCCCAGCCACCACCATGCC
>NW_009605872.1:0-639 GCF_000690535.1 Cariama cristata | reverse complement strand
CCTCGCCGTTCACAGCTGGGAGGTTTCCCCGCTCGTTGCACGACCTGGGTGACCGCGGGGTTTTACAAGACCCCTAAGATCTGGGGGGTATTGCATGGATCCGCGCGATGTGCTGGTCCCATCCGGATGTGTCCCGGAGACTGGACGGTCGCCACCAGCCACTCCTGTCCCACCAGGCTCCTCTGTGTCCGTCAGCTCAGACAGGGACAAATCCAACATTTGCAACAATCCGAGTATTTTGGGGACTTGTGGGGATTTTCCTCCCCGCGTTATCCAGGAGCAGCCCCCGGGACTTTGGGCGGTTCATGATATAAGGGCTCCATCTGATGTTTTGGGGGTGGATTCCCAACCAGCAGCATCTTGTGGCTCGTTCTTGGTTGACATTTACGTTGCGCTGGTGGTTGGGACGGTGGGACGGATCCTTTCCGTCCCCTCGTTGGATTAGATCTCAGTTTCAAGATTAGAAAGCCTCCCCCCGCCGGCTGCTCCCCACTTGGCTCTCTTGCCGGGACCCCTGGCCGCGATGGGAGCCCCCCGTGTCCCACCACGAGCAAAGCGGGGGGCACGAAGGGAGGGGCCGCCGAGGAGGGGTGCTTTGTGCCGGTGAATGTTCGGCGGGGAAGGATGATTCATCTCCGC
>NW_009605871.1:18821-21060 GCF_000690535.1 Cariama cristata | reverse complement strand
GCTCCCCGCCTGCCGTTCCGCAGGTCCGAGAGCCGCTGCAAACCATCACCCGAGCTACTGCCATGTAAGCTGGGGTGCTTTTCAGTAAGCAAGTTTCAGATAAGGTATCTGGGTTCCCATAAAGATTAGGAGGCTGGCGAGGGAAGATTAGTGGTTTTTTATAATCTAGCAGCAAAGCAATATCAGACTTCCTGAGATCAACCCAAAACTGCAGATTTCCTCCTTCCCAAGATGGTGCGTGGCTGTGACCTATTAACTTTTTAGATTTTGGAGATGGCATCCCAAAATCCTGCAAGGCTGACGCAGACTTGAATGAACTCGAAGCCTGTGACTCACTGTGATAAATGGGTAAATAAATGAAAATCTGTTTTGATGTCTGTATTTCTTTCAGTTACTCCCCTCTCCGCCCTGTCTGTAATCTCTTCCCCTCTGGTAGTTCTGATTAACTGCTAATGAGGAAAGATGATTTTGTAGTTAAAGCACAGAGAGAGGGTTTTGTTCCTGGTTCTGCTTTTTTTTTATTATTTTTTTTTTCCCCTCTATGCCTTGATTTCCCCATCTGTAAGCCAAGATACTGTTTATTTGAGATGGATGCTATAAAGTTAAATTAATCAGTATTTGCAAAGCGATTTGGTTCAAAGGTAGGGTACAGCGACTTGAAAAGGAAGGTTAAACCTGAGGAATCATAACTTTTCCCTCCCCGTGTCCCTGCTGGGACTGAAGCCGAGTGCCGGCCGTTGCTCATGTCCCGGCAATGTAAACCTGCTGTTTGCCAAGCTCTTCACCTCGCCTTCACCAGGAGAAGGGGGTCTGGAGGTTCGTAAGGTGTCCGGCAGTCACTCATGTGCATCACCGGCCACTTACCAGTTTTTTTCTCCAGTGATGGAAGTTATAGTCCAAAGCAGGGCTTGCGGGGGGACGTGCATCCCACCAGCCAGACCCCTGCTCACGGGGCATTTGTGCAACCCCCGGCATGCGAGGCTCGCTTTCCTTTAGGGCTGGAGCCAGCCAAGGGGATAGACAACCCACAGCAATGCTGCCTGAGCATCGCGGGGCGGGTACCGGCGTGGGATGGGGCACAGCCCCTCGGGGGGGTGTGGGTCCTGCAAAGGGCCGGGCCCATCTGTGGGGTGAGCGGGGACCCCTGGGGCCAGAGCCCGGGCTCAGGGCTGCTGCTCCGAGAGAGTGGGTTGCAGCCCTCTCTGTGGGGATCTGCATAGCGTGGGAAGGCAGCGACTCAAAGGAAAGGTTTCCAAAGCATTTTGAGCATCTCAGGTGGTAAAATGGTGTGAGAATGGATGACTTGAGTTCAAACCTTGGTTTCTTCTTTCTTCCCCGTTTCTGGGTTGTAGGGAGACAAGAGCAGATTTTGTCTGATTAAAAATCCCTGCGTTGCTGCGGGATGCACCGGTGCCGAGGGGACGGCCTCGTGCTTCGCCGGCGCTTGTTTGTGAGAGGTCAGGATGCGAAGGCGAGTGCTCTGGGCTTGCTGGTGCTCTGCGGCAGCAGGTGTGAACAGTTTGGGGCTGAGTCCGGTTCGCTGGGCTGCGGAGGGGGCTGGGGGTGCGGAGCCTGGCTGCTGCAGAGGGTAATGTGTCCTGACAGACCAGTTCCACTGCTGCTGAGCTGGAAAAATTTGATTATAGGAGATGCACTCTTGCCATCCCCAAATTGCATTTCCTTTTTAGATCAGAAGAGCTCATAATAATAATGGGTCAAGGATTGCCAGGCGCTGACTAGAGAGCGCTCGGTGCAGCAGGGCTGGGCTCTGAACCGGGGCTGTGCTCGTTACCAGAACGTAAATGGTGTTTTGATGGCACCTCTTGTCCCGTTACCCAAACGCTGCTGCTGGTGTTGCCCAAGAGCACCGGGAGATCTTGGTAAATAAGGGAGTGGAGCCTGTGAGAGTTTTCCCCTTTTCCCTGGGCTGTCATCGCGGAGTGGGGATTCGGAGCACCCATCTGCTCCCTTCTCTCCTTGCTGTAGGCGATACGTGTGCGGGCACTTACTCATCCTTTGCTGTGTCCGAGGCCACCTGGGCGCACGGTGGGTGCCGCGTTGCTTTGCGAGGCGGAGGGGCAAAGAAGAACCCTCCTCTCGTACAAGTCTGGGGAGGGAGTAATGCTAATTTAAATAAATGATTTCTTTTTTCTCCTGTGTGACTCAGCCTGGAATTCCCCAGCCACCCACTCTGGAAAACTACCAGCTCCCTCCGCGCCGTGGATCCCTCTGCAGCCCT
>NW_009605871.1:17493-18765 GCF_000690535.1 Cariama cristata | reverse complement strand
CGCTGTCGCGTGTGTCTGCGGCAGTGGGTCGGTGACACCCGCGCACAGGAGGGCAGGTGACGGTACCTGCCTCTGGAAATGGCCATGTTTGCCTGGCCCCGCGTGGCTCTATGGGCAGCACCGCAGCGATGCTCCAACTGCATCTGGCCAGCCGGTTCATTTGCAAACACTTCAGTTCTCTGGTGTTGGCTTGGCCTCAGTGCCAAGTTCCTATTCCCCGCGTTACTCTCCTCCCTCCCTGGCTCTCTGTCGGGTCTGCATCCCTTCATGTCATGCCTGCTATCGTGCCAGCCATCTCCTGGACCCCAGCTGCCTGCCCCACGGATGGGCAAACCTGCTCGTGTGCCGGCATGGGCACTGGCACGGCCCTCATGCTGGCTGGAATCGCTGCGCCCTCAAATCCTCCATCCCGGGGTCCCTTCGCTCGTTCCTGGGACCCCTGCCAGCCGATGGTGCGTGTTCAAAGCCAAGTGCTCGAGGAGTTAATGGACGTGATCAGATGCATGGGAACGCATGGCTGGGAGCTGCCCTGCTGCAGGAGAGCTGCAGTCCCACGCCGGCAGAATGCTTCCTCGGGATGCAGCGTCCTGGCAAATACAACTCCTCTTCGTCACGCGTGCCCGTGATGAGCAGCACCCGCAGACACCAGGTTCGGCCGATGTACCAGCTTCAGGCTGGCCCCGCTCGGAGGGCAGCGGGGCTGGGAGGGCCGTGCCAGCAGGAGCCTGAAGTGCAGCCCAAAGCACCCAGATTATTTTTCCCTTGCAGCTTCTCTGCCCTGTGAAGTGGGCACTTCCAAGGTGCTCAGGCTGGAGCTCCTGGAGCTTGAAAATCAAAGAAAGAAGAGCAAACCAGCGGCACTTTTGCTCCTCCCTTTTTGGGAGTATTTAAAGTATTTACGTATTTACAGGTGCCTAGGATTTTTCTCCATTGGTATGTGCCTGGCAGATGAGTGCCAATGCCTGTGGGCTTTGCAGCTCTACAACAAAACGATCAGGTCTCAGCCCATTTATCAGCTACCTGGCATGAGCAGGAGCAATTAGGCTCGTGTCCTGCTCGCAGCGCTGGCCTCTCCCTTCCCATAGTTGCCATCTGCAAAATGAAGCAAAGCGGGGCGTAAGGATGGGTGCACGTCGGGTCTGATGGCGCACGGGGTGAGGAGGTCTCTGCCAGGACCGTTCTCTCTGGGTCACCAATTCGGATGCGCTGTGGGTGGTCCCTGGAGGTCAGCAGAAGTCTTGGCTTGCGCAGAGATGCTCTCGCTGGCCGCCG
>NW_009605871.1:16835-17454 GCF_000690535.1 Cariama cristata | reverse complement strand
CGGTCAGATTAGTGCCGGGGTGGAGGGGCAGCCCCTGCGGGCACCTCCCCGACGGCCGATCCCGGACAGCCGGGACGGAGCGTGGTTTTTGGGGCACGTGTGTATGTCAGCATATAAGGCTGATAGAGGCGTTGCAGCAGCGCACGTGAAATGAGACGAGCAGGAAACTGTGCCGTGTTTGCCAGGGGCTCGGCTCAGGCTGGTGGCTCCTGGCCATCGCTGCTGCCAACGCTGCCCCGGCCAGGACGGCTCCGGACTCGCCTGGGACCGCTGGGAAAGTTGCACCCTGTGAAACCCCAGGTGTGCCGGGTGGTCTCCTGGAGGAGCCCCGCGCTCCAGGACCAGAAATAGCCTGCCTCCCTTCCGGTGTCCCTTTTGCATCCTCAGAGCACTTATTTCCATGAATTTTACTCTCGTTCACCTCTTGGTGCCACTTTTGCTTCTCCCACCAATATAGTCCCAACGACAGGAGTGGGAGAAACGGAGCCCCCACCTCCTCCAATTACTTTATCTGCTGGGTTTGCATCTTTTATTATTTCTATTCCCTCTTTGCCCTTTGGCTGGCATCCAGGGAGGACCACGAAGAGAGGAGCGACAGAGAGAGGCGGGCGGCCCCGGG
>NW_009605871.1:16001-16817 GCF_000690535.1 Cariama cristata | reverse complement strand
AGTGGGGTGATGCCTCCTCGCAGAGCCTGGGAGCCGGCCGGGGCAGGCGCTGGGCGCTGCGGCAATGCCAGCAGGTATTTGTGCGACTGATTTATGGGTGAAATTCCTCCGGATAGAGCAGGGATGACGAAACTGCCGAGCGTGATAAATAACTCATTGTAATGTATTATTTAGCAAATTATAATGAAAAGCAGAAAATATATGGAGGGGAGCATACAAATACATTCCCCAGTTGGCAAGTTATTGACTGTTTAGAGCCAGGAAGCGGATATTTAGGAGGGTTTGGGAATTTCCATGGCTTCCCTTAACAGATAAATCACCCCTCTGCGGACGTATTTGTTGGGTGCCCTGCTGCTGCATTTGATCCCAGGGGACAAAATCTCCCCAGGAGCTGGAAAGAGGCTAGCGGGCACCTCGCTGCTGGGCTGCTGGTTTGGGTGCAGCCTGCCTAGGAGTTGCGTTTGGCTGCTGGCTGGTGTGCCAGGAGTTTGTGGTCCTGGTCCCGTATTCCTAAGAGTCTGCGAGGACTCACGCGAGTCACCCCCAACGTGGGGCTGCTGGGCCGAAGGGGGCTTTTTGAGAGACAAGAGCATCAAAGTCTAGAGCAGGGGCTGGGGAACAGTACCCGTTTCTTTTTCTATAGCCAGGTTGGGTTCCAGCATCTCTTTGCAGGCATGCCCCAGGCAGCTCCGTGACACTGTAAGAGGATGTGTAAGCATCCTTTTTTTTTTTTTTAAATCTGGATAAAAGACCAGGTGCTGTTGCGTGGGTTGGTGATGACCGCAGTGTCACAGCGTGGACAGGACCCCAGCTCCT
>NW_009605871.1:15273-15932 GCF_000690535.1 Cariama cristata | reverse complement strand
ACCGCCTGGATCTCCTGGACCCCGGCAGTCGGGATGTGTACGGTCCCAAACCTGGGTGTTTTGTGCTCAGGGCTGGGCGGGCAAGATTTACCTGCCGGCCTCATCACATTCATCAGTTTGTGCCTCTCTCAAGCGTTCATCTGCGCATACGTTTGTGTGCGGGAAAACGGAAGGTTTAATTCCTCTTACGGCTTGCTCAGGTTTTGCCAGGCGGTTTGCCGGTTTCCCGCCCAGCCTGGTCCATGTCCTCTCCCCGCGGTGTGGGGTGCCCCACGGGCAGAGCCCGAGTGGAGCCGGCCCCGGGCGGCGGGGGCACCAGGGGGTGCTGCCTGATCGCGGCTCGGCGCTGCCAAAGCGAGAACAGCAAGAAGGTGACTTTATCTTAGCCCTTTGTTGGGGGTTTTATTATTATTATTTTTATTTGATTGCTCCCGACTCCTATGCCGGGGGTGAGGAAGATGCTGTTCGGATGGGGTTTCCCATGGCAATGCCGATGCTCGCTCTGCTCCTTGCTGTCGAGATGTTGAAACTTCTGTGGTCTAGTGGAAAACACATCCTTGTGTTCGTGACCTCTGCCTGCCAGCCCGGGGCCTTGGCAGGGCTGCTGGCCGGCACAGACCCCTCCGCCGGGAGCAGCCCGGGCGAAGCACCGCCATCTA
>NW_009605871.1:14964-15207 GCF_000690535.1 Cariama cristata | reverse complement strand
CGGCCGCTGCCCCGCGGAGCTGCGGGGACGGAGGTGATGCCAAGGGGAAGGCTCAGCGTGGAGTCTCCGGCGCTGTGTCCTCCTTGTCTGGTCCCTTTGCACGGAGCTGCCCGTGGGACCTTCCAGGCCAGGGCGGGAGGGGAGGGCTGGGCAGCCGGAGCACAAAGGAGCCACGCGTCTCGGTGTTTTTATACAGTCTCAAATGTCAGCTGTGACGTGGAGGCTTCTACACATCTGCCCGTG
>NW_009605871.1:14056-14750 GCF_000690535.1 Cariama cristata | reverse complement strand
TGTAGCCGGTGGCTGGCTGGGGTCTCCCAGGAGCCCCTTTCAGGGCTCGATCCCGTTCTCCCAAGCCCAAGGGATGTTCTGGTGGTGTTTCTGGTCATGCAAATGGACAGTAAAATCAGGAGGTGGTTGTGCAGGTTTATGGTACACCTAAAAACCAAGGCCAGTACTTGCTTTCAGAATAATCGGGGTGAGGAATGAGGCATTGCAGCCATTCCCGAGCTGGGGAGGTGAGCAGGAGGAGGAGGACGTAGCTCAGCCTCTTCGGCCGTGCCCGAGATGGGGACCAGCATCCCTCGGACGGCAGCCCCAGGGAGCAGCTGCCCTTGCCCCCCGCATCCCTCGGGCCCACCGGCAGCCCGCCGGCCGAGCAGGAGCTGCCTTTCACCTTGGCAGGAGCTGGTGCCAGGTTTGAGCGATGAACTTCCAGCTGGCGACGAGCGCGGGGCTTCCAAGGTCTCCTTTCGCCTGACCGGCGCGATCTGTGGTTGCCACAGCTGGCTTTATCAGCAGCACAGATAATGTAGGTGCTTTCAGTTGTACAGAGGAGGAGAAGATAAGGGGCTTGGAGAGAACTTGACTGGGTGACTAAGATAAATTTACTGTACTACAGGAAATCGAAATGTGAAATAAAGATCTCAAACAACTAAAATATTTAAAAAGATACAGAAGTTGGGCACGCGTGAGAGCCATTCTG
>NW_009605871.1:9239-14011 GCF_000690535.1 Cariama cristata | reverse complement strand
ATCACCGGGCCGGGCTGAATTTTATAAAAGATAATAGAGTGGAGGGAGAATTGAAATAGAAACTATCCATTACAGGAGGGTGAATGACAGGTTCTCTGTGCAAAATAAGATCATAATTAACAGGAGAGAGACAGAAAGTTTTCTGCCTTCCGACACTGTTTTCCTTTCTGGCTCTGTTGGGCAGGGCGGGAGCACGAGGGGGTCCGGGGGGGGCTCGGGCGCAGGGAGGGTCCCCAGCACCCACCAGCACCCACCAGTTTTCAGGTGTTAGCAAGTGGTGTTGGAAGGAAACCAAACCCTACCCAACGTGAACACCTTCATCAACCAGCTGTGCTGCCTAAGAAATATCTGAAAAAGCGGCACCTTCGCAGGGGTTTGAACTCCCCTGGGTGAGCTGGAGCAGGCGGAGGTGTTCCTGCCGCTGCGCCTCGCGGTCTGGGTTTCGTACTGGGCTGACCGTCGGATGTTTGCAAACTCTTTTATTCAGCATCTCTTTTTTTTTTTACTGCTTCACAGTCCTGCTCTGTTCACGTGGCTTCCGCAGCCTGCGAGACCCGTGGAAGTTTGCCGAAAGGAAAGCCAGACTCTCCTGTGTCACCTTGGGAGGGAAGAGAAGTTTGGTGTCCAGGCTGAGATCCAGTTTGCCTTCACGTGCCTGCGGCGTCCTTCCCACCATGGGTCCAGTGACATTTGTGTTCCTTCTTTTGGGAATGTCTCCTTAGTGCCGCAGCTGCTTCTGGAGGTACTTCATCTGCGGCTTTATGGTGGGGCCCTCCAAAATAGCAACTTTTAAAAAAATGTGTGTGTTTTTGCAGTTTCTTGGTATAAGGAAGGCTACTTGGTCTCCACCTGCTGCTGCTGACGGCTCTTTATTTTCTGAACACCGGACCTCCGAAAGTACAGCCAGGACCGCCAGCCTGCCCTGCGCCGTGGGACGTCTGGGGTGACTGGAAAAGTAAGTTGCATCTTCTTAAAGTCATTTTGAACTTGGCCGCCTTCCTTGCTGCACTCTGACTCCCGCTTGTTATTCCTCGTTCAAGTAAATGTTGAAATCCTAGTGAACATCAGCAGGAGCCACGTTATGTTCTCTGTCTTTAAAACGTCCTTCGAAATATAAACGCCCAAGTGAAAACATTTCTGAATGTTTTTTCTTCTGGCTCATTTAATTTTGAAGCAGCCTTAGGAGCACTGCTACTACTATTAAACCCCGTGCTTAGGAATGTGAAATTGCAATAAAAGTAAAGGAGTTTGTGAAGCACTTTGAGCTGCAATGAGAATAGACCGGGTGGATTTAAATGCTGGGAGCTGGGAAACCGTGCTCAGGCACGGGAAGCCTGACAGGGCGATCGTCTGGAAAGGCTAATGAAACTCCGGAGTGAAAGGGAACGGCAAACCACAGGCTTGCGATGCTGGGAAGGAAATCAGCCTGATTTGCTTGTGTTCAGTAACCCCAGACGTATAATTAATAACATGAGTAGGGACATTTGAAAAAATATATATTATGCCTATTTTGAAACCGTCCGTCTCTGCATGTACTGCACATGATGTTAACCCTACAGCTAGCGACTGCGGTTGGGCTCCTGAGTCTGCTGCTGGTTTGTTCGGTAACCCAGAGCAAACTCAATGCTCCATCTTCCTGGGGCCCTGCCTCTCCTGTTGAAATGCAGGAGTTTGGAGAGCTTCGGGCAGATTAGCTAGAGAAGGCTGGGTCAATCCGTGAATTTAAAATAGAGCAGTCATAGCGCTGTCTAACGATGTAAGAGGTATTGTGTGGCCTCAAACCCCACCATCTGCCTGTCACTGAGAGAGAGTCCAACAGGCCGTCATGCAAAACACTCAAATTGGTTCATTTCTGAGATGAGACAACCTAAAAATGCCCAAGGTAGAAGAAACGGATACATCATTATTTCGTGTTTTCTTTGTCACCGCAGTGGCCCGGTGTGTTGGAATGAGGTTTAGGACTGAAGTATCAATACAAATGCACAGGGGGAACTGGAGCCTTGCAAGCCGTGCTGTTGAGCTGCCCGGTAGCTTTCAGACTTTGGAAATTAGGCAAACAGAGCTAGCATGCTGATCCAACACATTAGTTGTGTGGTAACCTTTGCGTCACCTTTAGAAAATCTTTGGATGTGTGAATCCAAAGCCCAGAGCACATGTGCTCCCGGGATGTGCGGCCACGTCGCTTGCGGTTAAGGTCCTTGGACGGGGGGAGATGTGGGGGCTCTGTCCCAGCCCAGGCTCTGGGTTACGCCTAAATGGGTGCTTCCTCGTAACTGTTCACTTCACTTCTGCTTCCCACGCGGAGCCAGGGGCTAGGCACGGTGGTCCCCGGCTCTCCCGCAGCACCCAACTTGGATCTGAGCTTTCTGGTTTGTAGAGGGCTAAGGGGAGTTGGCAAAACTGGGGCTGCCAGTGCTCGTACACCCCCAAAAAAGTCGGTGCGGCAGGAGCCTTGTGCCCGCACGTCCCCTCTGTTGGTGATGCCCCGTGGGGCGGACGATGCCCCACGCCGGTGACTGGCTCCGTCCCGCCTCCGCCGCAGGCAGCCCTTGGGAGGGATGCAGCCCGCCGCCCGCACCCTTCCATCGTGCGGGAGGCAATCAAAGTGCCGCGCTGCCGCCAGATTGCCTTGTCCGTTCCAATGATCTTTAACTCCATTTTTCCCCCAGCAATCAGAAGCACTTTCTCTTCGTCCAGGTGGTCTTTTCCTATTTTGCTCTTTCCAGTCCCAGGACCCAGGGCAGTCACATCTCATCACGCCTTTTCTCAAGCCATTTGTACGTCCTGCTTTTCCTGTTGCTATCAATTTAGTTGCAGCCTCCCCTCCCTGCTCCGCTCCCTCCCGTGATAACCACAGCTTGTTTGGGAATGAAACTCGCTCTTCTGAGCCCTGGCAGATGCAAATGCAAATCCCCTGCCCCTGCAGCCAGGCTTTCCAAGCCTGTGCCCGTCAGCTTTTCACGCAGACAGGAGGGTGGCTCTCCCCATTTTTTGGAGGGAGGGTCAATCCCTTTAAAAATTCTCCCCTAGAGAGAGACTATTACAAAGTGGACACAAACGTGGATTTTTAGCAGTGGCCTGTTGGCTGCTGAGGAAGTGAAGGCTAAAAACATGCAGTAAAGCTGCTTTCCCAAAGGTTGAATGAATATTATTATTATTAATAATGATAATAACAGGCAGCATCCTTTGGCCATCCGGGCTTTGAACCTTTCCAATTCACCGTGTTCTGCGCCTGCACGCTCCCTCCTGCTCTCCCCTGAGCAAGGTGTCCCTGGTCACCCCCTGGCGATCTTCTCTGCCCTGGAGGGTCCATCCTGGTGCTCCCTGGAGGCACGTCCATCCCCGGGGAAGGCAGCCCAGAGCCCTCCCCGCGGGCTGTCCTCTTCTGAAGTGCCGAGGTCCATGCTAATTACAACCACCACCTTTTTTTGTCCTTAGCTTGCCCAGGCTTCAGCCGGGACTAGAAGTCATTCAGCAGCAGATTGCAAAACACAGGGTCATCTGCACTGTGTATCGATAAAAAAGAAAAATATAAGGATATGGAAATAAAAGATCTCTTAATCGAAAGTCCGTCCCGTCTCCCGTGCACCAAGCAGCAACTCAGCAAAACACTTTAACTGTGTGATTAAATATAAGCTGGCTCGTAAGTCCATCGCTGTTCAGCAAAGCAGTTTAGCGAGTGCTGAAGTGCTTTGCTGAACGAGGGTTTTGCTATCTTTCTGTTTTTCCTAGGGCAGAAGAATTAATCTCGGGTTGGTATCGCCTATTAATACGGCAGCGAGTAGCCGAGGCAGTACTTGTGCAGTGCAACAGAGCTCATCATTTTTCTATATATGAGCAATTAAGCTGCACCAGGAGGCCTGTGTCTTTATATCATCACCTAATGACAGTGCAAAAGTATTCAGGGGAAGGAGAGAGGGAAAAAAAAAATCACATCCATATTTAATTGGCAAAGTTATCACCTTCACTTCAGAGCCCTAACTTACAGCCCTTCTGGCCGATTTCCAAGTCAGATCTATTTCCCCAGACTGGAAAGAGAGTAAAGTGTCCTTATATTATACTTCTGCAACAAAATACCGTGTGAAAGCTCGTGCACACGCTCCCAAACCGCGGTAAGTAACAGATAATCTCTTTTCCTTGCAGCAAATGAAGATATCTCTGAGCTGTTAGATTCCTTTTGAGTTTTTTAGGGAAATTATTTGTGTTATTATTATCCAGCCCCACACTTGCCTGTCAGATTAAATTTTTTATTGCACTAAAACAAAAAGCCATCTGGAGCTCCTCGCATCCTGCTCTCCGTACCGGAGAGTGGCAGCGTGGCCCTTTTCCACGCAGTGTTTTCATTCCTCCCAAGGTCTTTTTTCTTTTTTCTTTTTATTTTTTAGCAAATTCTCCAGTCTGTTGTTTTTATCCATGTGTCCCCTAAGTCTCGATTGCGTTCCTTGGGGCTCAGCATCTTTACACCCCATCCCTCGGCTGTGCGTTTCGCAGGGCGGCGATGTAGCTGGGAAGTTGGTAGGGGCTGTCCGCTTTCGTTACGCACGTGAGGAAATCCGTCGCTGTTCCAGGGGACTGTCTCTGTTCAGCCAAATACCTCATTTACCAGCTTCTTCATTTCGTTTTGCAAGCCCCGAGGTCCTCCCGTTGGTTTGCAATGCTTGGCTCAGGCCCCGGGGTGGAACTGAAGCTCTTTATCTTTTTCTCCCCTTCTCTCCTCCCTCCTCAGACGGAGCTGAGCCCCGGCCGGGGGTGGCGGCCACTGGACACTCAGG
>NW_009605871.1:1358-9038 GCF_000690535.1 Cariama cristata | reverse complement strand
AAAGAGTGGCCCTGACCACCGACCCCTTCTTGGCTTGACCACCCAACTCTTCTTGGCTTTGCAGTGCCCTGTCACAGGGGGTATTGCCGTACCATGTTCTGAAGAGCCGGAGAAAGAAGAAAAGAGAGAAAAAGGAGAGGAGAAATATCGATAACTTCCATCTCCTCAAGCCCAGTAACTAGCCTTTGACACTTCTCCGCCACTTCAGCTTCACAAAGCCCCGGCGCTCTGAAGATTAATTGATGTAGGCCACTCAACCTATTTTCAAATCCCTTTCAGTTACCATTTAAAACCTTCTGATTTATTTTTTTTTATAAAGTCACTGAGGCTTTTTATGGATTCTCAAATGATTGTCCAGCTTGACAAATTGGATTCTTAAAGCTGGTTCTTTAAAGAAAAGGATGTGGTTTGACAAGACAAGAAACACCTCATCTTTGAGACAGGGGGATAAATAAAAAAAAAAAAAATCCCATTCTGCGTGTCGGGTGTTACTCAATGGGTGTCTCGCTCGTCACTGATAATCTTATC
The DNA here is from genome assembly GCF_000690535.1 of Cariama cristata. Lineage (NCBI taxonomy): Eukaryota > Metazoa > Chordata > Aves > Cariamiformes > Cariamidae > Cariama > Cariama cristata. The sequence continues at coordinate 8,510 of NW_009605871.1, read as the reverse complement.
TGTCTGTGATGGGAAGGGACCTGCACAAAGAGGCCCGGACCGGGCTGGAGGGCTGATACGCCTCTGATTAATAGGACTGTCCAGCGCGTGCAGAGCCTCGGGAAAGGTGATTAATGCCATTTGATATGAACTCTGACCCCCCCCTCGCCGACACCGCGCTGGGGGCGCCTCCTGCCACTGGTGATGGATTGACTCCTGCCGCCCGGTCCGCGCGTGGGTGCAGCTGGCAGGGTGGTGGCAGCTGGGTTGTCACCCCTGACTCGTACTGGGGTTTGTAAGGTCCTGTCAGTCCCCAGGGCTGCAGGTGATGTTTCTGATGGAGTTTTTATTGTCTGTGCTCAAACCCTGCTTTCCACCGGAGTCTAGGTACCTCTCGTGTCACCCCAGGCTTTGCAAACAGCAAAACTGCATTCGGGTCTAGCGTAGGGATGGGGGGGAGTAGCTATTCAGCCTGAGCAATGTGTTTCTGATCTTTGTGAACCCAAACAGGGATGCTCCTGTATTCCATACCTGCTGGCAAGCGATGCAAACGTCCTTTCGGCCGTGCCTGAATAAAACCCGTGTGTGGGAATGTAGCCAAGGTAGTTGCACCTCCAAGAGCAGTTGGAGCGAGGACGGCTGGGAGAGGAGAGGTCCGAAAGCCCTCTCTGAGAGCGCCTGTCTGCCCTCCGAGATGTGCTCAGGTAGAGCCCAGGTGAGGCACCTCGGAAAATCAGCATTGCTGGGAGCTCCGGGATGAGCTGGGTGATGGGGCTGCTCCGGTGTGCTTTGCCAGAGCCCGCGGGGGCTGGCATCGCTGCGCCTCTGCCTGAAGGGCAAGCTCGGGGCAACCTGAAGCCGCCGGCTGGGGCTGGTACCCAGGGGATGCTTGGCTCTGGCCGTGCAGCGCGGTCACGCCGGCGGGGGGGGGGGGGGGGCTGGGGGGGGGGGGGGCGGGTTTACCCTGCTGGCATTTCGGCTTGGGCTGCAGGGAGGAGAGGTGAGGAGAAGGGACCTGTGTGCATTGCGGCCTCAGGGCTGCACTCCGGCCGGGAGCCAGAGCAGTCGGTCTTCCCAGGCAAGACAAGATATAACGCTTTCTGTTTAATTACTATTTTCATTGCAGGCTTTTGCTTTTCATTTTTTAATTGACTACCTTTACTTTGAAAATTTCATACCTAGCAGTTACTCTGAATAATGGAAATGCATCATAACTCCTACCTGTTCTCTGTATTGAATGACTCCATGTGATGCTTTGTATCTTATTATGGTTATTTATTAGGATGTCCAGTTTAGTCCTGTAGCAGAGGGAGATCATTAACCTCTCCTGCAGTAAAGAGAACTGTGTTGTTTTCAAAGCCATTAAAGCTTTGAAAACTCCTCTTTTTTTTTTTTTTAAACTAAAAAACCTACAGGGCTGCAGAACAAAATGCTGACAGCGGTTGGCTGATGCAGGAGGAGCGCAAACCCTCCCGCTGTGTCTCACTGAACTGCGAAGAGAGCTCCAGAGTAAGGAAGAAGTTATTTGCTTGCTAGAAAACACACGCGTGGTGCTGGGAACCCGGCGGCAGATTTCGGTGGTGCTGAGAGAAGAGGAGGTGTCGTGGTCTCGGGAGGTTTGGGAGATGCTGCCTGGGGCCCCCAAGGCGAAGTGTCCCCGGGCTGTGGGTGGGCAGAGGGAGGTGGGGTGCAGGCTCCGCCGCTCTTTGGGCCGGTCCATGTGCATCAAAGGAAATTCCCTTGCTCCTCCACGAAAGTCCGTGACAGCCCCCGTGGTCCGTTGTCATCTCGGGATGCTACTGTTAGCTGCACTGGTTTCGGGTGCTTTTTCACGTGGGTTTACATGGCCTTGGTGAGAGCGAGGAGTGTCTTTTACAGATTACAGCTTTCAGCTGCTGCATATGGTCACTTAACATCTATTTATGGGCACCTAATGCCGCCTGCAGCTGCTGCTTCTGGTTGCTGGGTCTGGACGTGGTGGGAATGGGGAGAACCTCTTGGTTCTCCATGGCTGGCTGAGGTTTCAGCTCAGGTATGGCTAATTGCTGGGCACACACTTCCAGCCCGCTGGGAGGTTTAATTAATCCTATGGGGAATTTATCTGGCGAGAGATGGAAGCAGACGCTGTGTCTCCCACCTGGGCAGGTAGCTCCTGGAGATGTGTATCCGCTCTGAAGGCTGTGTTTTGCTCGGGACTGAGAGATGATTGCAATTAAAATCCTGTCTGAGGTAAGAGGGATGCTCATGTCCTACAAAGTCACCTTGCCTCTCAATCCATGTTGTGTTCCTTCACACCCAAAAGATCCTGAAATAAAGTGTTCCCCATCTCCATATAACCACATGTAACATGATGGCTGGTGGTAATAAAGCCTTTGTAGATGTCCCCGTTTTTTGGACGCATATCGTGCTGACCATATGGCCGGGGAATTCGGAGGCTATATTCGTGATGGGATGCTAATGAATTGGTAGCTTTATCTGGCCTGTCTGTGCCTCTCAAAACCAAGAAAATGCTGTTTGTTAAGCTCTTGTTAAAGTGCCATCAGAAAGAGCAAAGCATCTCTCTCTAAAAAAAATGCTGCAATTCCTTGTGGTTCTCTTCCTGGCTCTTCCAGATGACGTTTGCTCCATTTGAAAGCCAGGAGATTATTTTCCTCATGGCTAGAACTACATTGCTCATGTTGTGGCTGCCCAAACTTGCTCCTATAGCTGTGATGCATCTCGGGGAAGGTGAGTGTTTGCTTTTCTACTAAGCAAACGCCGTGACCTGAGGGAATATTGAGAATTAGGTGCTGTTTTCACAAGGCCACCTGCCCCAAGCAGCTGTGGCTCCAGGTACCTGCTTGCAGCACCTCCATCCCTGTGTCCCGGGGAACTCTGTCCCATGTCGAATGCTGCCTGAGAATGAGCCTTCACCGCCCATGGGAACATTATTAATGCCATTTAAAAGATTGAGGTGTTGAGGCCCAAAAGAAGCTGAAGGGTGTGCCTACCTGGGAACGGAGCCCCCGTCTCCAGACGCCCACCTGGGGCTATAGGCACCAGAGAAGAGCATCCATCACCCCAAGGTTAAGTGGGCAGGGACCCCTCGGCAGTCTGAACCTGGTGTAAGCAGATGAATAGTAATTATGGAATATTAATATTATCCAGAAAGCATCTGTAACTATTCCAGCGGATCATGTGGTGTAACCTTGCTGCCTGACCAGAAATCCCCACTGGCTCCTGACTCATCACAGGAGCTCTCGGCATCCCGTGTCACCCAGGTGAGCTGGACGGAGACGCCTGGACCGGCAAAACACGAATTCCTGTAGGCAGTGACCTACTGAGCCGCTCGTGATGGGTGCTGTGCCTGGGTTGAACGCCGGTATGCAGACCTCGTGGGCTACGAGGAGGTTTCACCCCCGTGTTACCCACCGTAACACCAAGGTAAGGGCGGCAGAGCTGCTCTGCTCAGGCCACTTCTTTTCCACTCTGTGTCAAACTGCTGCTTGCTCTGAAGGTGAAGCTCACAGGCGGCGGTCCTCACGCCAGCCTCCAGCATAGGTGCACTTTTGCTTGTAGACGTCGTCCTCGATGTACGGAGAGCAGCGTGCATCCCAGCCCTGGAAATGATGTATGGAGAGTGGCGTGCATCCCTGGAAATGATGTGCGGAGAGTGGCGTGCATCCTAGCCCTGGAAATGATGTACGGAGAGTGGCGTGCATCCCAGTCCTGGAAAGGATGTATGGAGAGTGGCGTGCATACCTGGAAATGATGTGCGGAGAGTGGCGTGCATCCCAGCCCTGGAAATGATGTATGGAGAGTGGCGTGCATCCCACCGCGGGCAGCAAGCACTGGGGTGCCCCAGAGGCACCCTGCATGCTGCAGTTAAAACGCAGGAGCGTGTTTGTGGCTGATGCACTACGTTAATCTGAGTTTGCAAAGATGTCATGCTGAGCAATGTGGAAGCTGAGTGATCCCTGACCATTTCCCAAGAGCCTTTAAGCCCTGGGTGCTGGAGGAGCGTGAGAGGTCTGGGGCAGGCTGAAGCGGTGAATGCCGGTCCGGGGGCTCATGAACAGAAAGAACAAGAGTTTAAGATCGGAAAGGAAACTAGGCCAGAAAATGCAGCAGATAGTTTGCAAAAGGATGATCCAAGCAGCTTTGATATGGATATGTTCCCTCGCAAAGACACAGCGCTGGAGAAGCTCTTTATCAGTGTCAGGGGATGACAAACGTCAGCGGGGGAAAGTCACGGGGCTGCAGCGCGTTGTTGCAGCTGCGGCACCTTGGAAATGGTACAGGTATCGCCGCTGCTCCACGCCTCGGAGTCCCACTTCGGCCTTAATTAATCATGGAGAAAAAGGATTGTCTTTTCTTCTGTTCTTTTTATAGCATGATAAATGAGGGAGGAAAGCTGAGGAAGAGGAAAATTGCATGTGGGCACATTTGGGGAAGATCATACCCCACCCCTGGCCGGCACACAAAGACGTTACTGCCTGACTGGCCAAAGTCGTTAGGAGATGCAGGACCGGCCCCTGCGTTGGGGAGGAAGAGGAGGGGAGGCAGCAGCAGTCACACAGGCACTGAGAGCTGGGGCCTTTCCTGCAGGGTGCTGCTGGGGGCCAAGGATGGCATGGACCAGCAGGGCTGATTAAACAAGAAATAATAAAAAAAAAAGGGGAAAAGGGGGGAAAAAAATCAAGCCAGACTTTCTTACCATTACCTCCAGTCCGATGTTTTTTTTTAAGAGTTCCCTTGAAGCCTTGTCTATATAAATGTTGAATTATATGGTTCTTTGACTCTTTACTAGAAATTGCTCTGAATTACATTTTTTATATAATCTGTTTCATTTCCAGCACTCTGCTGTATCTCGCAGAGGAATATCTGTAGCTGTCGACTGGCTCATTCTCCTGCTGCCAGGCTGCTGTGCTGCGTCTTCTAATAAAGTTGCCCTCTGTTCCACTACAGGGCAGTAATCTGTGATGAAAATTTTATATGAGTGGCTGGGAAATGGAGTTGGAATCTGGGTTTCAAGTACAATTTTCATAATACTCCAGGCGCATATATATATACACGCGCGTGATGTTTGAGGATTCAGAAATAAAAGGGATCGTTTCCCCACAACTGTGTTTTCCTTAAACCCCTTCTCGATGGGATCATTGGAAATGTTTGCGGCTCAGACCTCACCCTTGTGAGCCCCTCGGTTACAGCGTGAATTTGGGAACCTGGTGGGATGGAGTGTCACCAAGACGTGGCATCACTGTCATGCATCCTCATGGAGATGGCAATGTCCCCCGGTAACCTGCGGGAAAATGGGGCTGTTTGGTGTCACCGCTGTCACCCCCACACTGCGCTTGGGGCTGCAGCGACCCTCGGCAGAACAACCCTGCCGGTGGGATTCACAGGTCCTGATGGTGGGCTCAGTGATAGGTGGTATCTGAAGAAGTGCAAGTTAAAATGACACCGTTTCTCTTTCTAGAGGCTTCAGACAAGATGGGGAATTTTATGCAGACGTCATCTCTGTCCTGCTGGGATCAGTGGAAGTCACTTCATTGCCCTCACCAAATGTGGCTTGTCCTTGGTAAGTCCCACTTCTGGACTAGACAGGCCGTGGGCTCAGTCCAGCACAGCGTTTCTGATGTTCTCGTGGCCCCTGAAGGCAGCCTCGATGGCTGGGCTCACTGTTATTCACGTTTGCACACAGTGTCTGTGTGTGCACATCTGTATTTTCATTGTGACGATATTTTCAGTGGCTGTGGGTACCAGTTACAAAGGAGGAAAGAAAATGCTCAAAAATGAACGGGAAATAAAGTCTCAGATTCAGAGGTGGCTGAAACCTTCCCTGGTCTTTTAATGCAGGGCTGGCCTTAAGGATACGATCTGGGAGAACAGACCCAGCATCCTCCTGAATGTGGGAGCGATGCGATATCAACCCAGCGCCCGGCGGAGGTTTGGCAGGAGGGAACCCTTTGTATCCACACTGCAAACACCTCCTGGGAGGTCCTGGGGGTCCTGTGCAGCCCCCACCCCAAGGGGAAAAACCAGGAGCAATGTCAAAGCTGCTGGTCCTGCCCTCCGGTTATAGCACCTTGCTCTGGGGCACGGCTGAGTGCCGGGCAGGGTGGGCTCCCATCGGGACGGGGTCCATGGGGACTCCCGGTCGCTGGCCTGAGAGGTTTCTGCTCTTGTCTGGCAGCACGACGAACACATCGGTAATTTCTTTGCTTGCCCGTGGGAAAAACCAGGAGCAATGTCAAAGCTGCTGGTCCTGCCCTCCGGTTATAGCACCTTGCTCTGGGGCACGGCTGAGTGCCGGGCAGGGTGGGCTCCCATCGGGACGGGGTCCATGGGGACTCCCGGTCGCTGGCCTGAGAGGTTTCTGCTCTTGTCTGGCAGCACGACGAACACATCGGTAATTTCATTGCTTGCCCGCGATGATCGCTGTCTTTCCCATCTCCCATACGGTATTTTTCTTGTTGTTATGGCTATTATTGTAATCATTCTATGAAAACCAATTAAATGCAGAGCTGCTGGACGAGGACTGGGGTCCCCCCTGCGCTGTGAAGCGCTGGCGAGACCCCTCTCTGCCCCCCACTCGCTACCTCCCTGGTGCGGAGCAATTGCCGTGACGGTCACCGTGGTCTGGGACGGGACGCGGGCAAACTTTCAGGCTGAGCCGCTGCTGTTTGAATTTGGCACATCGATGCTAAACACGCAGTGTTAGCCCTCTCTGAGGTTGATCAATATTTAATGTGGAATTTACAAAGATTGACTTGAGGATGCGTTTAAAACTGGAGCATTAGCCGTAGGTGGCAATTTCCGAGTCGCAGCAGTAGAGTTTGATTATTTAGAGAGATGGCATTTCGTACATTTAAAATAATCCTTAGGACCGCGGGGCCTGCTGCAGCCCTCTCTTCCCCTAAACTGTTGACTTTTCAATTGTTTTGTTTGTTTGTGTGCAATATTAATCACCCCGTCTGCTCGTTCAGCGCCGGGCTGGGCTGACGGGGCTCAGGCAACCGGTGCTGGCGGGGATGCCCCTCGGCTCCCTTTTGGGGTTTGCCCTTTCACCAGGGTCCAAGAGCCGAGGCCGTTTCGGGAAGCGGAGTCTTGCGGCGTGCCCGGCGCGTGCTGGCCATGCCGGGGTGCTCCAGGCTGGTGGGACATCCCCCTGCGCCGGCCCCCGCAGCACGG
>NW_009605871.1:627-1208 GCF_000690535.1 Cariama cristata | reverse complement strand
GGCCCCCAAATCTCTGCTATCTGTTCATCTCCCAACGCAATGAGGCCGGGGGGGGACACACGACATTATGCATGCACACAATGCGCACGCACCTAGAGACTAATGAAATTGCTGTTTTATCTTGGTTTGCTCGTGCTGCGAGCTACATTAATAAGAGCTGACAGGTTTGAAATAGCTGATCCGCGTTGATTCAGGTTGCGAATGCAGCAATCACGAGAGCGACTGGGCCATGGGATTGAGTGCGGGGACTTTTCGGTTTATGGGCTGGAGCTGTAAAGGATGGCTTCACCGAAAGCAAAGTGTCCGGGGGGGGGTGGAATATGGAGCCAGAGCTCCCCATGCACTTGTCTGTGTAAAATCAATTCGGGCTTAAATGAGAAAAAGAAACTGCACAGCCCAGATCGTTAAGGGCCAGAAGCAGGACGGGGGGGTCCCACCTTGCTGATGTCCCCGGGCTGCACCTCCGGGGTCCCTCGGGTTTGGTACCAAGTCCCTGGGAGGAGAGCTGGCCCCTGCGCCGGTGAAGCCAAGACTGGACGCGGTGCCGTGTGCCTCTGTACCGGCAGCGGTGATGCAGGCGG
>NW_009605871.1:0-517 GCF_000690535.1 Cariama cristata | reverse complement strand
CGGTCAGAAAGGCAGAGCAGCCGCTCCTAAATCATTGTTTTTCAGCTCAGCATCGCAGAGCCCAGGGGTGAGGCCAGGCTTTCGGTGCGGGGCCGGCGGTGCTGGTGGGTGGTGAGCAGAATTATCCCCGAATGTAACCCATCTCTGCAGTCCTTGTGAGGAGAAGGAAGATGTTGCAATTGCTTATATGATGGGGAGAAATTATTTCCCTTCCTCCCCTTTATCTAATTGTTCTGCTAAGACTTTGCTCAATTTTGTATAATTAAAAAGCTTGAAAACAGCTTGTTTCGTATATAGAAAGGAGCACAACATATGGTAGTGACAGAGCTGTTCATAAATATGAATGCTTTTATATTTTTTTAAAAAAAAAAAGTGCAAATGCATTGCTAAAACCATCGGTGAGGTGTTGGTGAGGAGGGTGGGGGCACCCACGGGTGCCACCTCAGCTGCCCAGCCCTGTGACCGTGCGATGACATCAGCTGTTTTAAACTTCAATGTTGACGATTGTCCGCTCAGC
>NW_009605870.1:0-508 GCF_000690535.1 Cariama cristata | reverse complement strand
CGGGGAGGAAGCCGGGGCAGGAAATTGACAATTTGTTCCTTATTTTACCTTAATGCGATCTAAATGGGCTAATTCCTTTAAAAGTAATTGTACTGTATTAAAGTTTAATTTGATTTAACATCTAAAAAAAAAAAAAAAAAAAAGAAAGAAACAAAAATAGGACAAGAAAACATTTCAGTGCTTATTCAGATAATCACCGATTTCAGCAAGTGTTTGTATGCCTTTCTGAGCCTGGATTGATTATGTGTATCTAGATGAAAATCTGCCTGTGCTTTCTGCAGACTGATACCAGACATGCCAATTAAGAATTGCTTGAGGTAGTGATTTTGAAGATGGCAATCCTTTTAAAAATATTCTCTGGGTTCCTTTTTTTTGCGGTTGTTTAGAGGAGCGGAGGGAGGAGAGGGGAAATATTGGCCAGGGTGACCGAGGTCCCCGCACGTCTGTCGGGGAGGTAAGGGTCCCGGCAGTAGGAAGGCTGGAGTGTTCTTTCTTTCTCTCAGTCTCT
>NW_009605869.1:49220-52664 GCF_000690535.1 Cariama cristata | reverse complement strand
GAAGGGCTCGCCCCCGAAGGGGCCGCGGCGTTTGCCCAAAAGCAGTGTTTTCCCTGCGGAGCTGAGCTTTGACCTCCTGTGCTCGTTATTGTTTGCTCCTGCGGAGCTGGCAGCGCTTTGTAGCCCCCGATCTTTATAGGCTGAGAGAGCAAGGAGGGCTTTCTCGCTGCTGCATTTTAAAGAAATGATCAGGCTGAAGTGATGCAGCAGAATTGTTTTCCTTAAAGTACTTGAAACGATTAAGTAGAGGTTGTGTAGTAGCGAGGGATAGCTGGTGTTGGTTATGCTCGGCTTGCCTCGCCGTCCCTGGGTAAACATATCATTTGATTACTTGGCAATCTGTGGTCTCCCCGTTTCCTCCTGACAAATCAACATATGGAGCTCAGTGTGTATCTTAACCCCGCTCCAGTTTTATTTTTTGCTTTGTGCTGCATTACTGTTGACATGGAAACCAACACCACTTTCTGTTCCAGAGAATTGGAAGCTAAAGCTACCAAAGAAGTCGAAAGAAAACTAAGCAGGTAAGATCCTCGATTTAAATTCACTCCTGCAGTTTAGAACAAGAGTCGGCCTTGGGCTAGGAATCACTGTGGGCTTTATCTGGAGCTTTAATCTCATGTTAACTGTAAGGATTAAAAAACCCTGAATTTGAAAATGTCCTCTGTTGCACAGAGAAATCTCTGCAATTTTAGTTAATTCTTTAGACTAAACACCTTTTTAGCATGGTTTCTTTTGCATAATAACAATATCAACTTCTCTAATAGAATTTCTTTAATAAGGTAGGTTTTTGAAGAGAGAAATAACTTACTTTTCTGTCCTAAGTTGTAGTACCTAACAATAACTAAAAAATGTAGGAAGGATTTGTTTGTTTTTTTCTTATACTGTTCAGGCAAATACTGCTGGGAGGCAGGAAATAGTTTGTTTTGGCAAGAAACTTGCTTTGGACTCAAATAAACTGTATATTGCCCTATAACTGTTAGGTTTTGGCCTCTTCTTTCCATGAAGAGTTAAAGGTGGTGAATTTCCTATTAGCATGTAGCTTTTGTTTGAGAACATTGTAGAATGGGCAATTCCTTTTGTAAATTACTTAGCTCAAGAGTAAAGAGTTAAGTTGAGTTAAGAATTCTGTGCCAGTAATATACATCACTTTTGTATTTAAGAAGTTATTTCTTCTGCACCGTTTATTTTTAGTACGGTGAGTTTCTTGCAAATATCTACATCTTTCTGTTGTTTACATTCTTTGTTTTTGACTTTTGTCCTACTTTCTTTTTGTGTTCTTTTTCAATTAGACCTTAAAAGAACTTTTGCTAGGGAACTTTTAAGGGGACTTCTTCTAGGGCCATTTGCTGAAACCCTGAATATAACTGAGAATATTTGTTTCTGGTACCTTACTTATTTTTTCTTATTTACCGTGCCTAATCAGTCTCCAACTTTCAGATTGCGTTCTGACTGCACTGTGAAAACTGATTGGCTTTCCACTGCTGGCAGTGTCTGTCTTCCTTTTTTTGCTAGTATGCTTAAGCATGAATGATTTTTTCCTATTTTGTTGTTGAAATACATAGAATCTTTAAGATAAACTTAGCATATTGCTTTTAAATACAATGTCAAGGTCATTGTTAAATGGATTTTACTTGAAGAGAATGGTTTCAAATTGCAACTCTTTAAGTAATCTGTCTGCAAAAGATACCAAAACGCTATGTAAAAAAAAAAAAAAAAAAACCAAAAAACGTTAGCGTTCTGTGGAAAGCACTCAGTGCGTACTTGATGGCAGAAGCAATTTCAGAACTATATTATTTACGTGGACAGAGTGCTAAGTTCAAAACAATATTCTGGTGCAAGTCTTAGTAAGTCAGTAGACCTTCACATTTTTATGACCTTAAGAGAGATCTCTTGTCATGCTGACAGGCGTGGCAGACAGGGGCAAGAAGTGCAAGTAAACTATAGAACTGCCTAAACTCAGTGCTTCCTGGGGGATGGGGACAGAACAAGGTTCACTGAGTAAATCCTGGTATGGAACAGGTCTCCGTGTTTTCTGACACAGAGGTGTATGTTTTATTAATTTAAAAGATTCAGAACTGGGTTTAAGTTAAGGTTAATCTACCAGCTGTTTTCAGAAACCTGTATTCTAGCTGGTTTATGTTTAGTGAGGGAATTTTTATGATGTGAGCCCATAGCCTGTTAAAACTATGGCTTGTGTACTCTGGATAGGCATGATTAATTGTTTTACTGTTGTAGAACTCAACAGATAGCTCTCATTCTTTCTTTAACGTCATTATTTACAATCTTATTAAATTTGCAGTGACAGTCAAATTGTAAAAGAGCAAATATCTTTTCCTGGGAAAGGTAAATAGACCTATGGTCCAGTTTTTCTTAATCTAAACTTTCATAGTGTATATATAGACTGTAAACCCCGTGGGACATTGGCATTGCTTCATGTATGTTCTGAAGTCACCTTTGGAGTTTATGCTTATAAATTAATGGGTAGCAAATGTTCTTTTTTACCTTACTAGGAATATTGGCCTAGACTGTGGGTTTGCAATAGGATAAGTATTGTAGCTTTTACTACCGCTTGCTTTTCCAGTGGGAGTGATTAGTGTTTTAAACTCAGGATTAGCCATTTGGCTTGTTTGGCCTTTTAGAAAACAATCTTCATTTGGTCTGCGTTGTCTTTAAAATGCATACAAGCCCAGTCCTATGCAACTATTCCTCGTCTCAAAAATAAGCGTAGTGCATGATTTGTGACAGTAATTCAAATAAATCTATTGCACGCTGTATTGTTGCATAATGCTACAAGTTAAATGTCACCTGTTCAGTCTGCTGCTGAACAAGAACTGTCCATTATTAGCTGGAGAAAGGTAAGAGTTAAATTTGGTTAAAATCAGGACCAGTAAAAATCACCATTTGGTTCTTCTGATTTAAGAAATAACTTTTTAATTCTGTTTGGTAAACAGGGCTTTCCTGCCTCATTTATGTGGAACTGAGAGAAGGTAAATATCTGAAATGTTTTGCAATTTCTTTTTTCCAAACACAGGAGTTTGACTCTTAACTTCACAAGCATGCAAATTATAGGGAAGATGCACACCCTGCTTTCATTCACCTGTACTTCTGCTCCAGAGATTCCATCTGCATTGGTTGCAGACTGTCCATGTTCTGGGACAGCAAACTTCTTACCTAAAATCGTGTATACCTCTAGATTTCATCCATGTATTCTACTAAGCTGCTACTGTACAATTTTTTTTTTTTTCTCTTCCATGTTAGAATAACTACCGTATTTCCATGAGGCTTTTCTTATTTGCTCTAGAAAAAGAATGAGATGGCCTAATGATAGAGGCATAGAGACACAGTGAGAAATGTAGTTGTTTAGTTGTTTCTGTTGATATTTAAGCATTTGATTTTCTGTTGGGTTTTTTTTTTGGGGGGGGGGGGGGGGGGGGGGGGGGCGTG
>NW_009605869.1:5000-49209 GCF_000690535.1 Cariama cristata | reverse complement strand
GGGGGGGGGGGGTGGGGGGGTCGGTTCCTGATAAACTTCTTATAGGAAGGCTTCTGCTGTCAAATGGGAGGAGTTTATTGCAAAGAGACATCATTCTATTCATGCTTTTCAAACCTTTAGAGATACTTAGGCAAAATTGTGCATTCCTTTCTCTTCTACGCACACTTTTTCAGGTCATGCGTAATTGTCAGGTTGTCGTCATAAGGTAACTCGCGTTAACCTTTTCTTTTTCTAGTCTAACACCAAACCCGTTGTGCAGTATACTTCTTGACTCTACGTTAATAAAACTGAAGCACTCTAGAGTATGGGTGGTCTTGTGGTTAAGATGCTGGACTTGAACCGTTGTTTGGGTTTGTGCATCTGTTACAGATATCCTATATGACCAGTGCGATTATGGAGAAGCAGTTTAATTTATCTTCTTCAGTTCTCCATTTGTCAAACAAAGATAGGGATTGTTTATTGCTGCTACTGAAGTCTTGTGTATTTAGATTAATGTGTAAAGTGTGAAGAGATTTGTCTTTTGTATGCTTATGCAGCACTGAACATCTCAGATGAAACTTCAGGGTGAAACTGTAACACAAATATTGTCCCCGAACTATGGTGCATTTATAGTGCTTGTAGTTTGGAACGTAGTTCTGTTGAGCCAGCTTCTGTATTGGGGAAAATGGGAAAGATGAGTGTATTCCAGGTAACTGGTGGTGGTAGACATGGTAGTTAGAATTCTGTCACTTCACTTTTAGGGTGATAATTTGAAGACTGAGGTATTTAGAAGCAAAAAAGAAAGTAGCTGACACACATTTACTAATTAATTATTCATTGAAGTAATTGTTTCAGTTTTTAGCTTGGCAGCACCTCTTCTATACATTAATAGCTGGAAAGAATTAACACACATACATGACATCTGCAAATAAGTGTTTCTGTTTTGATATCAGCGCCTGAGGCTTTCTTTGCTCCTGTGTAATATGCTGAGTGGTTTTAGTTGCCAGAGCGTTTCCATTTAAGGCAGTAGTGGGTTTTGTTGTTTGGGGTTTTTTGTTGACTTCAAAAGTACTGGTTTCTATTCCATAAACTTGAAAGAGTGCTCTCTTTGGTGTAGTATGCTATTTTGTGGGAAGCATTGATAAGGGAATTGGAGGATCCATTTTTAATCAAAATACACATTTTATAATTGATTGTTATATGATGATGGTTTAGTAGAAAAGCTTTTTTTAATTTTTTTTTTCTAGAAACTGAGAAATTACTGGCAGTTGTGTGTAATTGCATAATTTTAAAAAGGTGAAAGGTTAGGGAACTCATAGGTGAGAATATGGAAAGATGATCAAAACTAAAAGTCTCAGCAATATGTTTGAAAGTCTGTGTAGAATAGCAGACGTCGATTGAATACGTAGTGGGTGCATGCATACATGTTTACTGTCTTTGCAGAATTGTAAAAGGTCTTTCAGTTTCAGATACTTAAATGTCCTTCTCCGGCAGCGTTCTGCCTGTAGCGTTGCAAGTTAATTTATAACTAGAAGAAAAGCAAATGGTGGAAAGGATTTATTTACCCCCAAATTTAAATGATATATTTGCCGCTGGAAATTTTACAGTGGTTTCAAAAGCCACTGTGTATGATCACTTTTAAATCTTACTTTCATGTATACCCCGTGTAGGATATGGGTAGGAGGTACAAATCCCTGGTTATCTTTTTACCTTCAGTTGGTAAGGTAGGGCCACTGAGAGACTGGCCAGTTTAACCGGTCCGCTTTGTCCAGCGGCAGGGCGCTTGCCCTGCGTGCCCCCTGCCCGCTGTCGGCGGGGTGTGCTCAGCGGCGGGGGCCATGGTGGGGACCCCAGCGCAGTCCTTGGCGTTTGAAGTTCCAGGCTCCAGAGGACACCTGACAGGCAGTGCCTTTGGGAGAATGCCTTCGCAGTCTGCAGGCTTCTCAGAGCGCTTGGTGGGGATGGAAGCAGTGTCTTTAAAAACGTGCTAGCTCCATCTTGTGGGGCAGTGGGACTTGGGTGGGCTTGGAAGGTGGGCTTGGAAGGTGTCTGCTGGGCTGGCGAACGCGCTGTGGGAGCATCGGTAACGCTGCTGGCATCTTTAGCAGCATTTCTGCAGAGGCAGTTCTAACTGTTCGTGCTGGCTTGAAGAATCCGGAAACCCAACGAATGCAATTCTGTTGCGTAGGTGGTTCAGTTTTGGTAACTGGCATTAACGGTGAATGGCAGCCTGTTTTATTTTGGTGTTGAAATTTGCTGTGTGTGAGTAATATACACTTTCACTCAGAGATAAATATTGAGTTCAAATCATAATGATGCAGTGCTGTGTCTTAGATCTTAATTTGTGTCAGAATTCTTCTCGTAACCGTAATTTCCTTAGGGAGGTGACTAGAATTGTAATTTTATTGTGGCATCACATGTTTCCCTTTTGCATATTACAACAGCAAAGATAGCGTGCTGCCCAAATGTTAATTATTGCATCCTCAGTATGTCTTCCAGGGAAAATATGGGTATACATGATTCTCCTCTTCTGTAACATAAGAATGGAGGTTCAATATGGCTGTTTCAGCCCAGATATTTTTACAGTGCCAAACTGGAGCTTTTGAAATTAAAGATTAGTGGAACTTTTTTTTAAAGAATTAAAGTAATAAGTAAAATATGGTTTGATGTAAATATTGCCTGAAATGTTTACATGTTGAGCATTACAGTTCACAAACATTTTTCCAGTTCGCAAGCAAATAAGAGCCATACAAAAATAATATCAGCACTGTCAAAACTGAAGACAAAGAAGTAGTAATGAATGGTGACTGTAGAAGTAAGAATGTAGCTGCTCTTCATTTAATGGCAGGTGATTTTGATAGTAATGAAGAGAAAGACTTAATCTCAAAAGTCATCCAGAACCACAAGATACTTTCTCTCTTGCCAAAGTGATACCTGTCCTAGAAGATTAAAAAGTACTTTTTTTTTTTTTTTTTTTAAATGGCTTAACTGAGTAAAGCATTTTGGTAGTTGTGGGGTTTGTATAAAGTGTGTTGTGAGGTACACAAAATTGGGGAACAAATTATTTTGATATAAATAATGGTACACATTTATCTGGCACTCAGTCTACTTGAAATTATGCGGATAATAGCAGCTTCTACTTGTATGTTCTCAGAGCCATCAAATGTACAATCTCTCCTGAGATCAAGATCCATTTTCATTTGGTCTCACTTGAAAATAAAGTACCTTTCAAGTTAAGCTATTTAAACTGAAGGCCTTTGCTCCAGTCTCAAATGTGAATTTCGTGTGGCATGGGTATTTTATTTTCAGTAGATCTAAATTGAAAAATAAGCTTTGCATTTCTGCTAAGACCATTTAACCTTGAGCAAGCTAATCCAATTATATAGGAGGAAAAGGAAATTCCCTGTACATGTGTTTTAGTGAAAGTTGGATGGCTGATAGGGGAAATAACAGGAGTCTGTTTATATATTCATGTTACGAATCAGAATTCTCAATCATTGCTTTTCATTTGGCCAGCTGATGGACCAAGCATGCTGCTACAAACACTTTTGCCGTACGAGGTCGATGGATTAAATCTACCCACGTATAGGGAAAAACCCAGCAAAAGAACGTGTTCGTTTTCTGGCTTTGTCTTGTTACTACGAGACTGGATTCCTATGGTGTTTCTTGTTATGTGCTGTAAAGTAACATGAAGCTACTGATAGTTTGTACACAAAGAATAATATGAAGTATTGAGTACTTAGCAGGAATAGGTAGCTATTAAAGTCTAAGATGATAAATGTGAAATACTACATAACACTTCTGTTTCTCAAGGAGTAGCATTAAAACCGTAGCTTTTTTTTTATATGTTCTAATGGGTGTTGGAATCTGATGCATAAATACGATCTTTTACTGTCTGTTGAGAGGGTCGTGTATTAATGTATTAGAAAGAATAAAGGAGACTTGCACTTTCAGCTGTCAGAGATGGAAATTTAGGAGTTTTGCTTTAGACTGTGATGACTCAGTAGGTAAATCTGAATTTGTCTTTCAGGTTTGTTTAGGTAAGAGGGTGGTGGGAATAGGACTGCCCTCCTTGAAAGATTCTGTTTTCAATGAAGAACATGGGCAGTAAGGGCTTTACTGCTGTTGTTGTTTAATTGTACAATGGGTTAGTTTTGCTTTCCAATCACTGAGATTTAACATTGTAATGGTAATCTAGTACTCTTTTTGAAACGTGCTATGCGCTATAGGTGGGTAGTTTTTTTTGGAGGGGGATCACTTGGGGTCCTGATACTAATCATAGGGGTTTCTCTGTATGTTCTAAGCTGGCTTTGTCATCTAAAATCTGTTCTTAAATACATGAGAGTAGAATGATCACAGTGTCATAATTTAGGAGTTTTATTGTTCCGGTGTGGAAACAGGAAAATGATGCCATGGTAGAACATTGCAGAGGTATCGGTGTGTTAGTTGTTAACATCTGTATTCTAAAAATAAAATGTAATCTTGTTGATTTAGCTGTAGCAGGATTGATGAGTCACCTTTTTTTTTTTCTGTGAAAATACTATTTTGCATTCTGCTCGCTCTTTAAAGTGCTATAGCTTTCTTCTAAAAGCAGAATGATGTTT
This sequence comes from Cariama cristata, assembly GCF_000690535.1. Lineage (NCBI taxonomy): Eukaryota > Metazoa > Chordata > Aves > Cariamiformes > Cariamidae > Cariama > Cariama cristata. The sequence goes on along the minus strand of NW_009605869.1, from coordinate 44,626 downwards.
CAGTTAACGTAGTTTTTGCTTGTGACACACTGAAATTTGTTATACAAAACAAAGCACTAGTGATTTTCTTAACTCTTAGAATTCTTCTCAGGTTATTAGAAATCCTGTAAATAAGCTTTTGTTGCAGTAGGCAGTCCTAGGTAACGTACCATCCTGCAGTGTTGATACACTTACTGTATCAGGGGTGTTTAACCTGTGCCCGTAGACCTTGTTGAGCTTGCTAGAGCAATGAATTCAGGTGGCAGTTGAGAGGGGGCTGGACTGTCTCCCCGGGGCTCCGCAGCCTAGCAGGGGTGTGTTTCAGGCTGGTTGGCTGTGTCTGACAGCAACAGCCTGTTCCCCAGGTGTCATCTCTTGCTAAGGTCTTCCAGCTCATCCTGTCTCACGTTAAGACGTGCTCACCCAGCGCTGGGTAGGCCTGGGGACACAGGACCCTGGGAAGGATAGCGACCAGAACAGGCTGATGCTTCAGAACGGTTACTCTGGATCATAGCATGCTCCCTCCCCAGATCTGGGTAGACTTTGGGAAAGAGGATGTCATGGGAAGGTGACAGGGATTCCTGTTGCATGGCCTGCTTGTGATGGTGCTTTTTCCTGCGATGATCTTGGGGCAAGGTGGGCAGAGAACTGCTCACAGAACAGGCATGCCAGCTCGCCCTTCGGGGAGGTGTCAGCCCAGCGGCACACAGGCAGGGTGGTTGTGCGTTACGCACAGAGGCAGTGAGACTGTGAGAGGAGGAGGGCTGGGGACATGACTTTTACGGCACTTGGCCTTTTCAGGTGGATTAGACATCTCTTATTCTCAGTGGTACCTCAGGAAATACTGTCTTCCCGAATAGCGAATCAGTGGCTCTTCTTTGTGGGGAAGTCAACTGTAAATGAATTGTGCATTCTGTCAAGAATGAACTGTGATACATAGAAGCTATTTTTTTCAGACTGACTTCAAACCTACATGCTGCTTATATTGTTTCCCGATTCAAATTGCCTGTTAAAGATTGGGCTGTTCCAAATTAACTCAAACTGCAGGTCAGCGTTACCAACTTCAATTTGGTTACAAATGCTCAGGATGCAGGACAGTGGCAGACAAAACTGACTTGGGTATCACCTTTATAGTGCACAGATGTTACTGCAGGTTAATCATTACCTCAAATTTGCAAAGTAACCAAGGGATTGCTTTAAATGAAACTGGCCAACTGTAATTGTTTTATGTAGTTACATGACTAACCTCTCGGTTATCCGTAAAATAATTTTTGAGACCTAATTGCAAACACAAGATTGCTTTTTGCAGTAAGACAGTCCTCAATGAATCCTGCAGCCAGATGATAAAACTATGATAAAATGCAAAATAGCCACGCTGTGTTAGATGGTTTGGGATTTGTCTTGCAGTGCAACTGAAATACAGAGGGGTCTCAGAAATAACATTTTTAGGTGGGGTTTTTTTGGCATATCTTAACACTCCAGAAGCAATTCTTTTAAAAGAGAAAGAACTAATGCTTGCTCTCAGTTATTAGAGCATCTTAAAAGATGGAATTTGGTCTGTGGAAACTTTTTAGAGCGGTGGTCTGTCTGTGGTAGAGTACTGTAGACGTAGGGTGGGAAGAATACTGGTATTGTCTGACTGCTCATTGTCGGAGCATGGTGCAGCTCTACCTCTGGTAAATACCTGCAGTGTCTGACTGCTTTTGTTAACACACGCAGCATGGCTTGATGGGTACTTGTAGTGGTCACCCTAATAGTGGTAGAGGAGAAAAAGGATGCTGAATGTACAATAAATCAGTGTTAATCCGACAGAACAGGGCACTGGGAAAAGAAACAAGTAGAGGATGAAATCGGATTTGCAGTGAGAACAAAGATCTTGGCAAGTAGGAATGAAAACTGATTTCTGTTTGTGTTAGTTGCTCGACAGATACATGTAGCCATGCTCCAAAGGTTTTCTGTTTACAGAGAGAAATCAGAAAAGATATTTTTAATTAAGTACAGAAATACTTGTTAATTTTGTGAATATAAAACTTTCCTCCCTCTAGACAAATTGATTTTTACCATCTAGATAATGTATAGCTGTTGTCTGGCAGTATTAATAGTAACAAAAATAGATTTGAGAACTGCTTCAGTTACCCAAAATGCAATCATAGGATTTTTTTTTTTTTTCTTGTGTGCTAATGTTAATAGTCTCAGAAGTTTGTGTCCTATAAATATTTTAGGTATTGCTGGCTCTTTTCTTCCACAATGAATGTCATTTGAAGATACCCCCATATCTCTTTTTGTTTGAAACTAATATTAATAATTGTCAAGTGGCCGCAAGCTTTGAAAATTAAGTCTTGTTATTGCAGCATTGTCCTTACTGGGAGGAGAACCACTTTCAACATCTTGCTGAAGAGTCTCACAATGGGACAAAAAGAGCAGTTTTAAAGTTTAAAGGTAGAACTCAAATGGGTACCAATGATGTGGTACTCGCCTCTTCCAAAAGACTGGCAGTAGTATGCAGAATGCAAAATACAATAAGCTGCTGGCTACCATGAAAAGAGAAGACCTGATGAGCTGCTGTTTAGTATTATTTAACATTGGCACCACCTACAATAAGAGGCAGGTGCTGAAAGAGTGCTGTTTTGTCTAATTAAAAAGTGAGAAAGTTATATGAATTTGCCACAGTGGAACTAGGAACTGGAAGTCACATATAGGTTTAAAAAAAAAAGTTAAAAAAACCAAAACAAAACGCAAACTGATGCCTGCACTCATTTTGAAAGGGATTTAAGCTGTGTTAAAAGTAGAATTAAGCAATTATTTATATATCTAAATAATGAAAGTTTTAATACTTGTGGAGTATCTTGTGTTTTGCTGTACTCAATTGGCATTGCTTCTGACGTGTATATAATTATCTTACTTGAAACTGGAGGTTTGTAGTTGTAGATAGTTTGGACTTAAAAAGGAGCCCAGTGCTTCTAGGCAGAAGTAAACCGCTTATTGACTGCCCCTTACTGACATTGTTAGTTCATTTTCCCCCCAAAGTTTTGTGTAACAAGGTTGTCTTTTGTTTGATAATGGGAGTATGTGCAACCACGTGTCATGGAATGGGGGTAACTTTTTTCCAGGAAGATTTTAATACATTCAAAGTAATTGTGTAATAAAATCTCTTGTCCTGTTTTGCCTTGCTTAGTATGTGAAAAGCATGGCAAATACAAAAACAGTGTTTTTCATGTTCACAGCTGAATTTTGGAGATAGACACCAGACAAGACCACTTGTCACAAAGAGGGATGTAAATTCCCTTCCATCAGTTGTTTCTCAGCTTTTTCTTTTGCCGCAGTAAATAACCTACGTGAGTTTAATCAGTTTTACTGTCCAGAGATCTCCACAGCAGCTTTGAATCTGAGCACCTCATGTTACTTTAGCTGCAGCTGATCGGATAAAAAGTGTGTACAGATTTGGGAGAACACCAGTTACATATGAAACGTTAATTTAAAAGAGAGGACATATACTAATCTTTGAAGGTTACTCAAAGAGTAAATTTGGTCTCTTCCTTTACTTACTCAACACGTGTGGAGTTTGTTCCCACATCCCATTCACAGTATCATAGAAATTAGGAATTGTCTGAAGGACATGGTTTGCCCAGTGAGAGGGTAGATGTGTGGTGGAGCTAGTGTTAAGATCTGGGACATCAAAGGGATGTGTATAGTAACCTAGATATATGCTTTAGAAAGAGATATGGAAAAACATTTTCAACCTATTTTTTTTTCAATCTTGTCTGCTTGACTCTATGGTCAGGGCTTGTGGGCCAAAAGCTTTCGAGCTTTTGAACTTAGAAACATTCCTGACACTGAAAGGGTAAAGAAAAGTCTGTCAGTAGGCTTTCTAGTACACAAAAATGCTTCGTTCTCCGAATCTCAAACTTTGAAGTAACTGAATATTAGTATGTTCCCTCCCTCTCCCTTTGTCTTACAGTGTTCTGACAAAAGCCAACTTCCTCCAGTTTTATATTCAGCTTTGTTGTTAATTTTTAAACTTCAAAATCCTTCTCTCTGTGAGCAGTTGTTTTTATTCTCACGTGTGAAACAACTAACTGACTATCAGTTGCACGTTCCATGTTGTCACAAGCTTTTCGCACCATTAGCCCAAACGCTTTTCCGTCTGCCTGTTACCACAGTCTTTTCTGTCAGCTGTGTGTGTGTGGAGTTCATTCTCATTCTTACCAAGAATCACTGCATCTCTCCAAGCATGGCCGTAAAGAAAAGTTTATTTTCGTTATCCTGAAATTAGTATCAGCTATTAGTTCCTACTGACCCAGAGAGCTTGCAAGTGTGCTTGCATGTCTTCAGTTCTTTCTACTTTTTATACTCTTTGTGTTCTCCCTTTTGTCTTGCATTTGCTGTTTTAAAACAGCATAACCTGGAAAGTGGTGTTGCTTCTAGGCCTTCTGTTTTAGCATGTACAACTTTGTATTAAGTGAATTTAAATTAATAGGTTTTGTTTTCACTTTTGTCAAGTTCCAGTTTTGTCACTCGTTTGAGGTGCTCTAAGATTGCTCTTCTATTGAAAGCTCTGGTCTGACCATGCTCTTCAGTTCATGTCCCTTGTAGTTCATGCATCCTTCACGTCAGCACTGCCATCCGTCCAGACATACAGCCAGCTGGATTAGCTCGCTGCTCAGGCAGGAGAATTTGTACATTTTGGTTGTTTCTTGGCAGAGGTAGTGTTGAAGATGAGTGAGCTGATGCAAATTCCTGCAGGGCTGCCTAGGCGCCGGTGTTGGTGCCAGAGGATGTGCGTGGCTGGGGAGGAACCCCTTGCTCAGCTTACACCGAGTGCGGTCAAACTCCGTGCTGGGTCAGAGCTGATGGCAAGTGGCAGTGGGGAACTGTCATGTGTGAGAGCTCAGTCATACGAATTCACGATAGCGGGTAGAGATTAAATAACGTCTGAATTTGCACTGGTGTTTGAATTGAATTTATGTCTAAACCTTCATTGTAAGTTTTGGAAAAGAGAAAATCTTACGTGTAGCTTGACACTGCAACTGCTCTGTAAGTTTTGTCACTTGTGATTTGCAGTGAAAGTACATAGTCCCCACAGAAATATTACCCAATTAGAAGTAAAATTCCCCAGTTCCTTTTATGTCACTGTGAAATAATTGTTCTAAAATGAATCTGAGTGTGTACAGATTGTATTTTGGGAGAGTTAATTACAAACTGTGTGGTTCAGGGATTTAGTGCAAGAAGAGGAAGAACAGTTGATGGAAGAAAGGAAAAAGAGAAAAGAAGACAAGAAGAAGAAGGAAGCTGCTCAAAAAAAGGTATGTTGAACATTAAAAAATAAAACCCCATGCTTATGGGTTACTTCTGTTTCATCATGAGTTTCATCACTTGTTTAGCTGTTTCATTGCTGCTTTAGCTGTTGTTATTCAGAAGTGTTTTCTTTTTAATTTAATGTTTTAAGCTTTAAATCTACTGTCAGTTACTTAGGGGTAACTGACATACTGACCATCCTAATTGGCTTTGTGTACGGTTTCTTCAGAGATGAAATATTATTCTGAGATGACCATTCTTTTTCTTGATTGTCAGTTGAAGTGGTTTCAAGTTTGAAAACTTCCTCAATGTTAGTGCATTTATTAGTAGAATAAAATTACCAACTTTTCTTAAGATAGTGGCTTTCCGCTGTATCCTTACTTCGATATATCTTCTTATCTTTCAGTGTGGAAAAATATGTACTGTAAGACAATTTGTCTTGGGAAAGGTGGATAAAAATGAAAATATTGACAGCAAAGCTGTTTTGGGATGGAAACATCACAGAAATGCTTGTAAACACTTCAGAATTCCTGTTTACCGTCAAGATACTAATCATAGCTGTTGATTCTAAATATTGACCCCAAGGTTGAGAGGAGCTTGTAAATCTGTTTTGCAAAACACGTCCGTTTCAGGTTTGCTTGCGAACTGGTGGTAGCAAAATGAACCTGCTTAACAGTTTTTCTTTGATTCCATTGATTAATGCTAGATATTTATTATATAGTCAAAAAATCAGTTGTCGGCCCTCCCTGTTTGTTGACCTAAATAAAGGTGTTTGTTGTGCACCTATACAAAATTAAGTATGTCTAATCTTGCAACAAATCTAAATGAAATAGTACTGGAGGGATACTCCTAGAAGAGGTATTTGCTCATATTTCAGAATGAGAGGTTCTTTTCAGTAGCTGACAGCAAAGCTGCATAATAATTTTTGGACCTCAATTGTAAATTTGTAACTCATTTTCCTCTCAGAATTCTTCTTTAATCAGAAGTTGTCACAGGAAAGGAGCTGGTTTGCTTGTAGAATTTGAATCTTTTAAATAAATGGTTCTTAATAGCTGACTTCTTCCTCCAAAATTTAGTTTTTTCATGAGTGTGAAAGGCATGTTTGAGGGCAAAATTTATGGAAAAAATAAAAGCCTAACTATTTTTTGAAAGTGGAGAGACTAGACTTTTGCCTAAAATTGAAAGTTTTGCTTATGGTTTTTCATGCCGTGAAGCACCTGCTAGATTGTTCATCAGAAGCCACGTGTCTTTATTGATGTGCTATATTCTCAGAGTAGCAAAATGTTCAATGTGTAGACTTCATTTATCAGGAACTTAAGCAGCTTCTATGGACAAAAGAGTAGGATGCCACAAGGATGCTCGTGTGCATTCCTGGAGAAGCTTAAACTTGATCTAAAGAGAGTATACCTCTGAAAAACCATGGTAACAAATGACTGCCAGGTAACTTAGCTGTTCAAAAAAAATGTCCTGGGACAGATGTGGCTTGATTCTAGATTAAAATGAAAACTTGTTAAGGTACATCACAAGGGAGGGAGAATCCCTTTTCTGCTCTGTTAATATTAGTGAGTAGTTTCAGGTTGGCCAAAATTGCTCTTTTCGTTTCATAAGCTCACTTTGTTTTATCTTTTAAGACCATACTGTTTCGTAGTATCAACTATAGGTTCTCCAGCAAAAACTTTAAAGCATTTAACTGTGCGCCGAGTACTGACATGTTTTGGAAGTCCCTAGCTGAAATAAATTCAATTTTCTTTTTCTTTCAGAGAATAGCACCTTAGTATAAAAAGCAGTCAGTAGCCTTGTGCTATGACCCTTTCTCTTCACTGATCTCTTTGGGTGCTGTGGATAGTCAGAAACAGAAAAAAATTTTGAAAAATTCTAGATTGTCTCATTTTCCTGTTTGTGGGTCAAGCGCCAAGCTAATGTATAGGTTTTTACCTCAAGTCACAACTGGGGAGGTGCTTCATTGTTCTCACCTGCCAGAATAAGCTCTAGAGACGCGCATAGGCATGGCGAGAACTGAAGAGGCATCGTGTAATCATACTGTGAAAGGAAAAGCTAATGCTTGGGGTTTATATATATTGTAGCTTTTTAATAATCGGAACTAAAAGGCGTAGTAGAAGAATGGCAACAATCACAGAGGTATGACACTTAACTTAGAGAAGGTATGTTCTGTGCTTGCAGCTTGATGCTGAGCAGCTTTCATGGAACATCAACTATTGTATTCCATTTACCTTTTTATGACAGTATAAAAATGTGTTTTGAACACTTGGTTTAAAGCCAACTGCTGTGCATACAGTACCCTGGAGTTTGAAGTGCATACAAAACTTCCAGGTCTTCAAAATAAGTTTTTTAACCAGGTTTGTTGAACAAAGAGCATAATGAAAAGTTGTGGTGTTATGTAGTGGCCCCAAGTACAGCAACTAACTTTTGGAAGATGAGGAAGAGAGGCAGTGGCGTTAGAGGACTCAGGGTAACAAGGTTAAGATAGGTAAAACTGAAAATGAACATGGTATGGGTTTTTTGATACCCTTATGTAAGCAGCCGTTGGCTTTATTTTTGCTTTCTTATTTCCAGTGACTGGTGCATTGCTGTTAGTAGAGTGGATTTTCTTCAGAAGAGATTTTGCAGGCTTCTTAGTCTTCAGCTATTTTTAGCAATCTCTAAGAGTGTAAATAAAAAAGTGAAAAGCTTATGCGCAAGGTTTCTTGGGAGCAAGAGGCTACACTTTGAACTATTGGAGAGTGCAACTTAAGTTTTTGTATGTATCCTTGCCTTTGTCAGCTTAAGAAGTTGAAAAAGAGGAGTTTTCTGTTAATTTCCTTAGGAGAAGTGAGGCTATGGTACTGAAGAGTCATTAACAAAGTTTCAGTAGTCAGCCCTAACAGTGCTAATGTCTGAATCTAACCAAATCTCACATCAAATCAGTGAATCAATAAATTTTTCTTGCAGTCACACGTGCTCCTGTTTCTCTCTCCTCATGGTTTTAATTATAGACAACTATAGCTTAAGTATTATCGCAAATTTATTGCATACTGTGAATATATGCAATGCCATAATTAAAATGGGTTGTATACAGTTACCAAGGTGACCACATCAAATTAGATCTCATTTTGCTTTGACAATAGTGCATTTAAAAAATGATAATTAAGAAAACTCTAGTTTCAGATAGGAAGAACTATGATTTGTGCTTTCGAGAGGTCCTCTGTGAAGTCAGTTTCACTATGTTTTGTAGTTAAAACCACACAAATAAGGTGCGTTTGCATACAATAAATGTTTCTCTCCCTGTTTTTATCCTATGATAAAATTTTATTCAAGTAGATCTCTCATTGTGGCTGCATCACAGGTATAACCAGTTGAATCTTGGAAATGAAAGACTTAAAGCTTTTGCATTTAGTTTCTTACTTCCTTGAAATTTCTGGGTCCCCTCCCTCTTCCTCTGCCGTATTCTGCAATAAAAGTAGTGGCGGTTCTTTGCTTCCGGGCACAGTTTTTAACTCACTTAAAACATCTTAATTTGCAAGTTTAATTCAGTCTGTTTCATGTAGTTATCTTTCAAATTAATTTTGTCGTCTTTAACATTTAAACAGCTTTCTAGGCATAAGGAATAATAGGCATGGGTTGGTTAGAGAGACACTTCTGAAGTAGATAATTAAATAACTTTAAAACATTTTAAAAGAGGAAAGTCAAAAGCTAATGTTGCTTTATGAAGTAGCATGTGCTCATGTGGTTTTTCTCTTATCTGCACAAATCACTGACACTTCTTTTTTCTTGTTCTAGGCCATTGAACAAAAAATCAAAGGTAAGTTACTTTAGAGTTACTTCTATTCGGTATATTATTTCCGCGTTTTTAAATGTTGAATCAAATGGGTCACCTGAAAGCTTCTCTCAAAATGAAAAGATGGGATCCTTGAAACTTCAGTTGTACTTTTTCAAACAGTGACCACAGAAGACTAGAAGAGTAATGGTGAAGGGTTTATTCCAGGGATTGGAGTCTAATGTTCTTCCTATTTTCCGTTCTTGGTTACTTACACAGCGCCAGGCATATACATAATACCTTGAGTTTTTTTCCTTGTTTGCTTTTTTCCTTCCCCTTTTTTGCTTTGTTTAAAAAGTGCACAAACACTTTAACACTTCAGGTATGACCATGTATAAATCCACGTAATGGATCTGTTTGAAACTTAATTTCCAAATATTCGAAGTGTGACTGTGGTTGGGAATGCTGGATAGACAAGTAAGTGATATGTCTAGTTTTATCTAACTATTGCATGTGGAGGGTTCATCCTGACAAAATGATCAAGATGCCAGTGTCTGAAAGCTGTAATTTCGATATTCAGTGGCAGACTGGGAACACTGCAGTTATTCTGAATGTTTGTGGGTTTTATACAGATCTCCATTCCAGCCAGCTTCTATAAAGGGGAAAAAAAGGTTCTTTTCACTTTCTCATTAATTCTAGCTCATAACCTGTTAGTTGGGAAGTGGATAATAATTGCATAAGTGATCATGTGGAGTGCTTGCTGAATCCCTGTTTTCTGGGAACATTGGGTTTAATTTAATACTTACTCGAGCAGTGGTAGAAACAGGAGATCAGAAGCCCTGCTTAGCTGAGATGCAATTACTGTTGGAAAAATCAAAAAGTATTTGAAGTGCTGTTCTGGCATGAAGGTAGTAAAATGGTAGAGGACATACTGCGCTTGAGAAGAGGCAGAGAAACAAATGAAAGTGTCCATTACGGAGGTGTGCGTTTGAAGAAGCATCCTAGTTCGCATGTGGTTGAAATGGAGGAGGCAGGTTATCCACATAAAAAATGCACTGATTCTCCTGCCGAGAACTGCAGTACCAATTACCAGGTATCAGGAGACACGTTTAGGTCTAGTTTACTTAAGTGCAATGTATACTTTAGTGTGTGTGTTTAAATGGGGGTGGGGGGAAATAATAGGTTGAGTAGGACCAATAGGTTTTCATTGCGTGGCGATGCTCAGCGGAGGGAGCGAGGGCAGCCTGAGTTCTGTGCCTGGGGGAGTTCTCCTGCGTGCTGCTTGGAGGAGGCCGACGGTTTGGTGATGGAGTAGTGATCACTTGAGGCAGAGGGAGCTGCCAGAGCATGGTGGCTGCTGGAATGTTAGTGCACCGTTCCTATAGCCGAGGTCAGTAACAGATGCTTACGTTCTATATGTGCAACCATCCTCTGGGTTTCACTGGGCTGACTGTAGGTCCTGGCCCTTCCAGCCTGACTGTGCACTGAAATCAGTTGAGAATTCTATGTTTGTCTTTAGGCACAGGACTGAATACTTAATTATAACACTCTTCCAGCAATTTTAATAATAAATATTCTTCATTTGTTTTTTAAAGCACCCTTTTTCAAGCAGTGCATGGAATTGCATTTGAAGTACAGGCTAAGCATTTGTTTTTTCTGTGTATTCCTGCCATAAGGCTTCTAAGATAATATAGCAGATTTAAAGAATTATGAAAGTGTTTGGTTTTATTCTGAAGTAATAAAATATATCTGAAAAGATAGTGAAGAAAGAAAATGATAAAATACTTTGCTGTAAATAATGTCCATTTTGAATGAACGTTTGACCTATGTACTTACGCTGCGCTGGCATCCATGCGTCCCATCAGGGACGAGGCTGCAAAAGCAAATGGCTAAAAATAGCATGGAGACAGGAGGGCAGTAATTGTGCTCACTACACTACCTGATGGTAATCTTCAAATTGAGAGGAAATACTTTGCTTTTGAAGGACAGTAAATATTTTATTTTATTTTTTTATTTTATCCTTGGAGGCCTGATGTTTACTGATGGAAGTATTAAGTTCCATCTTTAATATTATATTAAAAGGGTACTCCAGGAAGTTTAGCAGGAATTTAGAGTTGTCAAAAAAACGCAAGCTGGCAGTCCTGAAGAACAACAGACATTAGGAGATTCAGATACGCAACTTTTTGCAGCAGTTTCTGTAGGAACAAAATTCGTTCCTCATGTTGCACATAGCTCTTTCATTGTTTCAACAGTTTTGCCTACTTGTATTCAGGATGCAAATTAATGTTTCATTAGTTTCCAAGTTTCCATCGCGTTAATGTCTTAAATAATTTATTCTGTGCATGAGCTGAAGATAAAATACAAGAGTATAGGATCTCTAAATAATTCAGAATTATGTTCCTTCTTTCAGAAAAGTAGCTGGTTAAGTGGTGGGGGTGGGAAGGGAGGTTGTTTCTTTTTTTTAAGCGTAGTTTGGATCGCTCCAAAATGTTGTTTTAGCTAAGGTAGAAATTGCTGTTGTACCAGCTGAAGTAGCTACCAGTGTTCATGTAAAGTTATAAGATTACCTTCTGAGGAAGTTAATAGTGCTGATTTTTTTATCACACCCCCCCTGCCCTCCTGGATTGGGAATGGAAGTAATGAAGATGATGCTAATATGAATGTTTCTGGTACAAGTAGCATTTTAATACTCTAGGATTGTCATTAAAAATGCATGTATGTCATTCCTGTGGATTTCAGATATTCTAACCTGCCTAGTTTTATACATCTGGTTTTATGAAAAGGGGGAAGAGGCAATTCACAGGAGTTAGAGATGAATGTGTTATTTAGTTGCTAAGTGGAAGGTTTCTCTATTTGTGCAGCAGCTAGCGTAACAAACTCATGCTTTGACAAGTGCCCTCCAAGTGCGCTTGTACCAGGTATTTTAGGAAAAAATAAGTATCATTTGTAAGTCCTTATTTGTTGAGAATACTGTCAAATTCTCAATTGTTGTGGTATTCCTTCTGGCTTGCCAAAATATGTATTTTTGCTGTGTTTAATGTCAGTGCTGTTAAAGACAGACAAATCAATCCGTTTACCCTGAATTTCCTCTGGAACGGGACTCTGCAAACCGCACTGTGGCCACAAGTAGCTAATGATAAGCCAAGCACTAAAGTAAATGCTATTTAAGAAGAATGTTTGAGTTCTGTTGTGTGTGCTCACTTCAGTAATCATGGTGTACTTCTCCGGAATGAGATTTTATTCTGAGCTGAAGTATCTTTTTGCACACACTTTAATGTATATACATACTACCCTAGTGAAGTAATTTGTAAAATTGAACAGTAATGTTGATGTTGATGCTAGTGTTGTGGTTAGTTGTTCTGAATGCTTTTGTGCCTTGTGAAACAGTATAAGCTAGAGCTGAAAACATCTGTCAATCTTCAGTTCTGAATTCCTCTGCATTGTAGAAGGCAGAGGCATAAAGTAACTACTTTTATTGCAGAACAGAATAAACTTTGAATCAACCACTGAAACGGAAAGTGCTTTTAAAAATAGCTGGGTGTGGAATTGAAATCTTTGACTCATATTTCCCACCTTGGAAACTTCTTATTCATTTTCTTCTCTGAAGCAGAATTGCCCAAATACACTGACTCTTCTGTTTTTTGTCGGGTTATTTTTTTCACTTGCCTGACTGTGCTTTTCCTGATTAGAAAAACTGTTATGTTAGCTTTTAAATCTTGAAAGGGAGTAGCAAAACCGAATAGAATAAGAAATGCTTGCTGTTAAAATTACCCGCAGGAATGGCATACAACTTACCTTTGTGCGGATCTTCAGGGGTTAACGAATTGGCAAACAGTTAGATATTTTCCAGATCAGCTAGCTGAGCTTACAGCTGCGGCCATTTTTCCACAACGAAAATTCTAGCACTACATCTTACGTGTGTCAGCTTGAAAGCCAGACTTCCTCTGTTTGCCCTTCAGCATTCCAGCACTGACAACTCTTTGGGGCATGACATGCAGGGAGAGAGCATTACAATACATTTTTAAGAGGTCAGCTTCAGCAGCAGCAAGAAGAAACATTTAAATGACAGCCTCGTGCTGTTCTTTGTGTGGTTTAGTAGACGATTTGATCTTTGCACGCTGATTTTGTGCGAGTGAGAAACTGTTTTCCATCTGCATTAAAGCTATTCAAACAGCTGCCATTTTTTTTATTGGAGGGGGAGTTTAAGTCACTGGGCCCCTACTCCAGGAGGAGTTGGCAGGCAGCACTCCTGGAGCAGTAAAATGACACCATGCTTCTCCTCCATTTTCTAATGAAATCTGCAGAGTGGGAAAGCAACACAAGTTGGAAGCGTCTTTCTTTGGAATCTCTCTGTAAACAGTAACTTCACCGTCCCCTGCTTTGTGGGTTTTCAGCAGGTTTGTTCTTTGTGAAAATCTGTCGGGTTTAATATTCGTTTCTGTAAACTTGCTATTGCTAGTCAAGAAAATTAACTGTGATAGACTGTAAGTCTGTTAATATTATCTTTCTGTCTTAACATGATTCAAAATAAAATGCTGGTGGGCAGAACAAACTTTTATTAAACAAGCAGCTTGTTTATAACAAGTTAAAATATTAAGCCAACAATTAAGGGGTGTTGGAATTTATAGTAGCCGTATTAGAATATTAATATATTATTTAGCCTTCTGAGAAGTTATGGACCAGAAAATGTTGGACAGGATAAATTGTATAGCTTAAAACTTACTCTGTGGGACTTAGGGAAGCGAAGGCAGGGGAATTCTGCTGCACTTCGGATCAGTTCCAGTTTGAAATTAAAATACAAATGTAAGCTCTGCATACTCTTTAGTCTAACTGTATGATCTGGTAGATTGCTATTTAGTTTGCTGATCATAGTGGAAAGAATTACCGTATTTGCTAAGAAAATGAATGCGTAGAATATATGAGAAATAGAATTTTCTTAAACTGTTGTGAAGTCATGTCGTAGCTTAGGGGCTGGCTCGACAGAAAGTAGCTTGTTTATTAGTTGCACTCTTTTAGAGTCGAAAGTGATTCGATTACCTGCAAGTCCACTGGATTCTGTTACAATACACACTTTGTCTTAAAGTAGCTTTGATTAGGAAAGTCAAGTATTAATGTTGCTGCGTTGCAGTACTGCCCTAAGCATGCTACTTGCAACTCTGTTTGGAAGTCTGACGGAATGTCATATAGAAATGATTTTACTTCATCTGAGAAGAGAAACTGTATGCGAATGGAAGTTGTAGTGTAGGAAAACTGAATCTCTTTCATTGACCATGTTATGGGGTGTTCTCAGTTGGACTAAAAATCTCTTTAGGCAAAGTGTACTTTCCACTTAAGCTGACAGTAAAAAAAAAAAAAAAAAAAGAGCTTAGATACAGCGTGCAGAAGGCTAAAGGGTGTATGTGTCCCTAAGTGGTGCCATTACTGTATGACTACTTTGTTGGCTTGATAATGATATACTGGCTGCAAAAAGTGGCTGTTTTCTGTGTATCCCTGTCAGCACACCTCAGGTGTAGGCTGAGCTGTGCTTTAGACTGTAAAGAGTAATCAGTGTGAATCAGTTGCAGCAGAAGGTGTATTAATAGATCAAAAAGTTAAGATTTGGGCAATAGTGATACAGATTGTGATATATGAAGAATTTTTTTTTAATTTCAAAGCTTGTTGCAGTACCTAGGCCACAGAAATGTCTAAGTGCTTATGCATTAAATTGTTGACAAATTCTTAGCTATTTGCTAAAATAGCTCCCCCCAAAGGCTTAGACATTTTCAATTATTTTAATTATGTTTAAACTAGGAAATTTGAAAAGGAATAAATGGAAATAGGTTTGTTTAAGACTTCTTCGTATTTGTGAAATTCGGTTTTGATCATAATTTGTTATTGCATTATATGCATCAAAACATTGTGCAAGGAATCTGATCAAAGTTACCTACTTTTTTAATACAGGTAACAAATTGATGGAATCTGGTATGGTGTTGCTGACGTTTATCAACTTGCCAATTTATCTAATAGCTCTTGAATACCTTCTATTCCCCGTGCTCTGTACATTAAATTGACTTATGCCTTGGCCGTTCCTCTCCTTAGCTCTGTCCTTCTCCAGTCAGTGTGAAATGGCGCGAGCTGGGGGGCTGCTGTGTCCGAGGAGGGGAGATGGCGGGGCTGAGGAGCAAGCGTGCTGGGTGCAGCGGGAGCTGGCTGGGGCTCCTCTTCCCTACAGACTGCTGCCAAAGGCCCCTCTCTGACCGGCTGGGAAACCGGGGGGTCTTGCAATTTGGTCTTTTCTGCTTTTATTAAGTAGCCTTAACGCAATAGTCCATTGGAACACAATTCAGATGCTGATTCTTAGGTGGCATTTTATTCTAAAGGCCTTCATGTTTGTGTTTTTCAAACTGTGTAGCTGTGTATTGTAGTAGAAATAGAAAGAAATTACAGTCATAAGTAACATTGACAGTATTCAAATTGATTCTTTAAACAAAAGCTTAAGGAGTTTGTTTTCATTTACTTTTTTGTTGTATTCACATGAATCCATTCCTGAAAGTGAATGATAAAATGGTCTTTAAACAAATCTAAAAAGCCCTGGAAAACTACATTTTCAGTCATGTAGTAACAATATTCCTTCTGCTGGTGACAAGCCAGGAAATTATTAAATGGAACACAGCAAGGAAATGGTATGAGGATGCTGCTCTTAAGCCTCAGGTCATGTATGTTTAGATACTGCCAATGTGCAAAACTATTCTTGGAAAATAAATACAGCCTTACAGTAACTGAAAACTGATTTGTAACTGGGTGCCACCTCACCCGGCAGTGCAGAGTTAGAGCCCTTGCTGGTCCCGAGCAATGGTCCCTGCCTCAGTTTCCCCCTTTCCCAGCACGCAGGGTCGGTCCCCTTCCATAACCTGCCACCACCGTAGAGGTGCCATTGGAGCAGTTTGATGGAGCTGCATCCTGAAGTCTCGTAGGATCTCAATGAAAAAATTGTGGAGATCACTTGAACCTGGGTCATTTTTCCCCTCAGTTGGCTGGGCAGCCCAGAAGGGGTTGTGTTGCTGGGGAAGGAGTGATCTGTGGCTAGCAGGAACCTCTTTAAATGTTTGTCACTGGAGAAGTTGCATTACCGAGCTGTGCCCTTAGGAATGCTGCACGGATTAAACTGTTTTCCTTCATTAACTTCTAAAACTGGCAGTTTCATTTTGTGAAGTTCTGAGTAGAGATGGTGACTTGACCACGTAGGTAGGTCAGTGCTGAGGGAGGTCATGATCGAGTCTTCAGGTGTCTCAGAAAGTTCCACAGTAAATGTAAACACGCTTTATGGATATCTCATCCAAGAAATTTGAAAAGTACATTAACGTATCAATAATGTAAGGGATTGGAAGTACAGCTTACCTGTTACAGTGATTGGGATGAATGGCAGTAGCACCAGGAAACACACATCCAGTAGCTCACAATATTCCTTCCTGTCTGTTGAGCCTGGTTTACTAACCAGTTACTACACCTGAACACCCCCATACTCACCGTCTTTGCTTTTGTACTGGTTGGGGTGGAGGTGTTGAGTTGAGGATGTTGTGGTTTTCCCTTTATTCAGCATCTGAGTTTGGTGTGTTCACTCACTGTTGAAGTCTGCAAATTATTTGACCTTCATCTTGCCTTGAAGTGGCGGTGCTGTCAAGACTGAAAGATAATTTGGAGTTGCAGTTGCTCATTTGGCATTTTACTGATGCTGGCGCAGTCCTGCCGAGCTGTGTATGGGGGCTACCTGTGCTATTAGCTTTTCCTGCTGGCAGCAGATTGACTTAAGGCTAGGGTTGATAAAGCAGGCAAGTCTTAACAATGCGTTCTGTATGTCCTGTTCACCTCTTGTTCTTTTTGGGTAAGACCACAACATTTTTCTAGATGTAACACTTAGGTTTCCCATTGGAGTAAGATTTTTATTATTTATTTAGTACTTAAATATTTTTAAAAATAAAGTCTAAATGCCAAAATAAGCTGACATGGTGCTGATTTGTCAGGAAAAGCTGTAGAAAGCTTGTTACTAGTAGCATACTTTAACTGAGATTAGTTTGTTAGGAGTGATAGTAAGACATATGTCTGCTTCCAGACCTGTGCTATTAAAGCTGAGTGATTATGGGATAATGGCGCTTTTAATGGGGAGTGAGTTACAACTTGAATCAGAAAAAATGTTGCCGTTACATAATACATAAAGACATCTGAGAATACTGACTTAGTCTTCAATTTTTCAAGTTGCTGTTCTTATGAATAACTTTGTCCAACTTTCTTTTTTTTTGGGGGTGGGGGTAGTGCCAGAACAAACAAAGACAAGTGTAAGCCAGCCTCAGCCTGTCACCTCTAACGGCACTTCCACAGTAACCAGCACTAATAATAATGCCAAGCGGGCCACAGCCAACAGTCAGCAGCAGCAGACCTTGCCTCGATACCCTCCTCGTGAAGTACCACCGCGATTTCGACACCAGGAACAGAAACAGCTTCTGAAACGAGGTCAGCAGTTACCAGTTATAGCTGCAAACCTGGGATCTACTCCTAAAGTATTAAACGGCCAGTCAGGAGGCAGCACTGTCACAAATAAACAGCCAGTGACCAACGGAGAAGTGCCGAACAGCAGCAAAAAACAGCCAGGTGAGGGCGAGGTACCTTGTTTTCCTTTAACTAAAATTGGATAGTTTAAATTCAATTATCAGTGAAACATTTGAGCTAATATTATTTAAACTTTAAATGTAAGCTGTAGCATGACAAGATATTTTCCTGTGTAGTAGCTTAATATTAAACATTGCAGGATGGTTTCAGCTGTCTTTGTGCGAGTCTCATACCGAAACTTAAGGCATCTTCGTTGCTCATTGCTGCCAGTGGTGTACAATAGACATGTCTGGTTTTGAACAGATGTTGAAGCCAATATGACCACTGCTATGTTCTGAATTTGCAGTCTTTATCCTGATAATTGATCCAGGCATGGTCATGGTACGAGGCATCTTTTTTGCCTCTAGTTTTCATGCACAGATCTTACAAGGAAGGGTCTTTCAGGCAGTTCCCAGAGCATTCTGAACGGCATCTCAAGACGATGACTTTTTTTTTTTCCCTCTGTATCTAGAATACAGCTAGGGTACAACTTGTTTAGAATATCAGAATTAGGTTTTGTTGTTAGGTCAGAGTTTTTGTTTGTTCATCTACCTGAAGCTTGGTTGTGTTACAAAATGGATCAACCTTTACCTTTATTACTGTTATTTAAGTGTAGTTATCCTGTATTACTTTGGCTTGTTATGCATTCTCTTCAAATACCCTTCTAAGAGTAATAAACTTAACTGTTACATGTGCATAATTTGCCATTCAGTGGATGTATACCATGCAGTTCAGCAAATTTTGGGGGGCAATAAGGGCAGTCTATTCTTGACTGGAAAAAAGTAACTTTCTTTGTAGGGATCTAGATCTTTTTCAAAGAGATTTGGTATTAATGCATACTAACATTTAAAATGTCGGACAAATACTTTCTTATTTTTATATTTGTCTTTAATTTTTGACGTGCACATAGCAGTGATGATGTAACTGGAACCCACAGATAGTTTCTTCTGAAACTTTACTGAATTCCCAGTGTTTCTCAAAATTAGTGTTTTATGTACCACGAAGGATGTGACTCCGAGCCCCCTCAGTTAAAAAAAAAAAAAAAAGATTTCTGGAGAATAGCCTTGAAATTTCATGTTTTAGTTAAATTTCGAGCTGTTCTGATTACTGAATCTTAAAGGAGCAGCATTTAAAATGAAAGTAAACAATCAAAGCAGTTTATCCATGTGCCCTATGAGGAATGTTTCTGGTATTACTTTCCAGTGATAAAACTCTTTACCATTCCAGGAAGTAATTTTTAAGTAGTTAATTTGTTTTTTTTTTACTTCACCTGTATAATTTTGTTCCTGTCTATAGTCAGACTTAAAGTAACTTTTCATATACTTGCTTACTTCTAAGATGAAACTTTTTTTCCAGCATTTGTCCTCTACTGGTCAGATTGTATGATAGCAAGTAGTAATTTAAATAAAAATTCACATGTAAACTAATTTAAGAAGTATTCCTCTTTATACAGCCTATTAAAACTCCTAATTGTATCCAGAGGATTTTTTTGAGTATACTGTCCATCATTTCACTTCTTTTGTGAACGCCAGCCCAGTATTTAATGAGTTGGGTTCCCATTTGTGTATTGCATTCTTCCCAGTTTTGCTCAATTGTGCTTGATTTTGTGTTGGTGTGGCTGGATGAGCTTTAGACTGGGAGATGTCAAGGGGTCCCTGTGCAGTACTGCCGCAGTGCTGCGCGGAGTGTCCGAGGCTACTGCTTTACTGGGAGTAGTCCTGCTGTTTGAATGGCATGTTATTTGAATAATATGTCTGCACATCCAGCTGGTAACAAAAAGGTTCTGAGAGCCTTTGGGGGAGAGAAAGGCTGGCCAAATCACTTTCCCACCTTAAGAAAATGTTTGTGTTGTCTGTAGCATCCTGTCATACCTTTAGCTGTGTGCTGTGCTCGGGGTCTTCCCGTGTCCGAGGTAAACTCATCCGAACCAACAAGTGGGGCTGGGACACCAGGGTCTCATTTCTTGGTGCCACGTATCTGTGTGCTTGAAAGATCTTTTTCCTCTAGTGTAACCAGGAGAAATGTCTGATTTGGATGTTTTATCATGCTCTTTGAGAAATGTAGGTAAGATGATAATGTAAAGGAAAATAATTTTTCAGTGCTGGGTTTTTGTAGTGGTTCCAAAATCTCGTCTAATGAATTGCCTGTGAAGTAACATGAAGGTTTCAGCAGCACGCAAGAGTTACTTAATGTCTTTTGACACCTTTGTGTCTGAAAGGAAATACTGCTGTCATTTGCCTGTCTCAGTCTTACTCGCTCCCTCTCCCTAGTTCCTCTTTTAGCCTTCAATGGCAGCTTCTAGGTACTCTCCTTGTTGTTCTCCCTGAAATTAAAAATATCAGGAAATTTGACATATCTGTAGATCCCTTCCTATTGAAACAATATCCATGTACAGGCCATTTAGGTTAACAAATTGTGTATCTTAACAATCTTCAAAGATACTCCGTTAAGTTCTTGACTTTTTTTAAGCATTATTTAACGGATATTGGGATCAGTCTGTATTTTAGGGCTAAAAGAAAAACTGTAGCTTGAAGTGTTGAAGTCAAAATTGCTGGAATCGGTAATGGCTCGAGTTGTTTTATCTGTCATTCCCTGACAGACCCCGGGGTGGGATCCTCTCCCCAGCTCCAGCTATGGTTATAACTGTTTCATAGGTGCTTTGTAAAAGCCAGGGAACACAAGTACTGCTAAGTCTTAAGTCTTCCTTTAATTGCCCTGGCCACAGTAAGTTTTTAAGTCTTTGGTATTGGAGAATTTTTTTAATTATATCAATGGTAAAAAAAAAATCTCTTGTGTTTTGCATGGACAGCTATCTTCTCTTTTGAAAAGAGAGGTTTTGTTTAGAAGTAAGGCTTAAGAAGGGATAGTCGGAGCGGGGCGGGCGTGTTTTGGGGGTTTTTTCTGCTGTTTTGGGAGTATTTGGCATATCTTTTTAATAAAGACACAGAAATGAAGCTCATGCCATGTAGTACTTCTCAAACAGATACAGTCTTGTACCAAGATGGTTATTTTAAGAAATCTACATAAGTAGCTCTTTATCAGAACATTTTCATACCCAATTCAGTTTGCTTTACTGAAATTTTCCCTGTTGTGTAAACTTCACATGAAAGGGAGGTCTTGAGTGCTGCCCTGGTATGTTTGTTTGCCTTGGTGCTTTGTAACACATCAGAGTAGCCAGGTGGCTATTCCACAATGAAATGATTTATATCATGAACTGAGATATTTGCCAGCAGTAACTGCTTACACCTGTGGGACAGAACGAAACAGGGGAGCACCTTCACGCTCCTGGTGCCAGTCCAGTCGCTGGGATTCCTCCTTTGACGCGAGGGGATCTCGCTTTATCCTTGTGCATTTTGCAGCTGAGCTGCAAAATTATGTTACAGCCAGAGCCTTTGGAAGCAGAAAATTCTTCCTGTAACTTGGGTTTTTTTTTCTCAGTTATTGTAGGAATCAGGGAAGAAGTGAGCAGTTGGGATTTGCAGTTAGTAGTAATGGAGGTTGACTTAATTTAGGAAACGCTGCCTTAAATGTAACAGTTATCGTCCCCGACTATAAAATCTGTGAATTTGAAACATTAACTTTGATTTTATCGCTGCCTATAGGACACTTGGGAAGAAGCAGCTATGAAAGAGTGGCAAGTGAAAGTTTGTTACACACGTGCTTAGGTTAAATCAGAGTTGGACCGTACTTAGTTATTTCTGTTTGCTAAATCAGGTAGCAAAATAATGACTTTCAGGTGGAGAAAGCAGGCCATTCAAACAAGTGATATGAACTTGCTTAAGTTTCATGGCTGACCTCTGAAATTCTAAGTTAGTACAGTCAAAAATTAACTGGTTTTGGTTTCAATGACTATAAATTCTTCCTCTTTTTTATATAAATCAAACTTTTAAAATTAAAGATACGTTAAATTGCTTAATTAAATGCCAAATGTATAAAAAGTAACTAGTAGTGGAAGTTTTTAGTAAAAGCAGCAAAATTGCTAATAATTAAATCTAAATGCTACATGTAGAAAGCTGGATTTGCTGTCACTGTATCTCTTCCCCGTGGTGTGTTCAGCGCTGTGGGTGAGGCAGTTCAGAACGTACTCATTGCTAGCATGGTCAGTAAGATTGAGAGATGGCTCTTAAGACAAACCTTTCCTGAAAAAGGGATGCTAATAAATGGGTTTGAAGTAATGAATGGTCTGGGACTGTTCTCAAAGGGCTAGTTTACTTAAGTTACACTTCTGTAATTTTCTTGCCTTTTTTTTCTTTCTTTTTTTTTTTTTTTTTCTTGTAGGCATGCCTCCCATTCGGGACTTGGTGAGCCACTCCCCTAACCAGTCAGGTTAGCTATTTAAATCTCACCTCTCTTTTTTTTTTTGCACTCTGTGTGTTTGTAGTAGTTACATGTTTCACGCAATTTTGTTCTTTTTTTTTTTTTAAATTCTTTGGCTTATGTTTTGCAATAGCATGTGCTGTGTGAATTACTGACTTAAGCATAGTTTCTCTGCGCCATTGCACACTACATTTGGTTAAACATTTTTAATTTTCTAAAATAACATCAGAATTCATCCAGAACAGATATTTCAACTATGTGGCACCTTAGCTTTAAAATACTACGCATCTTTCTTTTTACCTTTATGCTTACATGTTAAATTGCCTCTTTATGGTATTAAATCAAATAGTCTGTACAAGCCTGTGCTTTATATCAGAGACATTCCACAGCACTGTGGAGGAAATCACGTCTGGGGGCCTTTCTATTTTGAATGCTGAGTTTATGCTGCGGTAGCAAGTATGTGGAGACCTACGGCTGTGTGTGTTGTTTACTGGATATGATTGTGAAGAACGCTTGCTGTTTATTTTTAAGTAATATTTTGGAGCAAATGTGGTGTGTGAGGGCTTGGGGACATGCCGTATGAAATGCTCTGGAGTAACGCGGCTAGTGCTGTAGGATGGTTTGTACTGGCTCTGTTTCTGGCTGTGCCATGTACCCATCGGGCTGCTGTGGGCACGGTGCTTAAAATATCAGTGTGAGATTTGAGATCTTGGGGTTTGTTGGACAGTTGCTCAGATACTACACTTTTTTTTTTTTCTAGTAACACATGGATAGGCAGGTTCTGGGTTATGTTCAGCTGAATGAATGTCTTCCAGTTCTCCCAAGGATGCTGTGTGGTTCTCTTCTTCAAAACTGTGGAGCTGCCAGGCACTTCTAACTCTTGCAGTGCTATTTCTGCCTGCCACAGGTCTCTTTCCACTACTCCCTGTTCCAAATTGCTGTGCCAGCATCCTTGTTTCTCACGTTATTGTTACGATCTGAAGCTTAACTGATTGCTTGGTCTCTGTCAAGCTTCCACCATCCTGGTTGCTGGAGGAGCAGTGGGTGATTCCTGCTCTATGCTGCTCCAAGCTATGTACTCTTGGAGGCAGGGTCTTTGGGCAGATTCTTTTTCACTGTGGGATGAATAATGTTTGATACTGATTAAAAATTAATTAAAAATACACCTAAACTTGTTGCACATCAGTGTACTACTCAGTAAACTGTCCGTAGTAACTTCAATGTAAGCTTTTTTGTTTTGTTCCTTCCTGTTTCCTTATAGATCATCAAGATCATAAATTCAAATAATGTATTATTTAAAATTTGTTACTCTGATGTAAAAATGTGGGAATTTCTGCTTGTCATGGTGTTCTCAAATTCCTTTTGAGAGATGGAAGCACTGAAACGAGCTCTCTTTTTAAATCTACATCAACTGTGCTTCTCTTCAGATTGGTCAGTCATGCTTACACACGATAAACCAGATCAACCCTTTTTGCGGTTGAGTTGGAGCACTAAGAGCAGGCTCCGGCTGAATGATCCCTGCATTTGAGAGCTGAGCTGTTGCCAAAAGTCCTATCTTGTGTACATTTTAACCTCAAGCAGGTGGCAATTTTGGCTAACATTTTTAATGGAGTAGATGCGACTCTGTTACTTGTCACTGGACAGTAGGTAGAGGTTGGTGGGCATCAGGGTTGGGGCCTTTGGTATTGGTGCAGCACTAGCAGTCCTTGCAGCAGAAGGGAGAACCTGGTGAGACTGACAGCTGCCTTTCACACTTCTCAATTAACATGTATTTCTTGGAAACACAAGAGGCTGATTGTGTTATATTTTTAAAGTAGCCAGTCCCTAAATGTTCTTTAAATAGCTTTTGAGAAAATTGAGGATTGATAATTGTAGAGCATTTTGTTACTATTAGCTCCCTCTGTTAAGCTGAACAGGTACAATTTTGTGAAGGTATTCAGGCAAAGCCACTGCACCTTTTTCTAGTCAGACGTAAGGCATGTGCTGTAAAAATCCGTTAAGAACCCGCAGGAGCTATAAAACTTTTTTCTTTTATCTTTAGGTACATACATTTTGAATATTATAAATAAAGGCAAAAAAGAGAATATTACAAAGAAAAGTTGACAGTTTGTTTTTTAAAAACCTGAATGTTTTAATGGGCAGAGAAGCATAATTTGCTATGTGTACAGCCGTTGAGCATACACTACTATGGTTATTCTGTCAGTGCAGGCAAATACTAAGTAAAAAAATTCCACTGACGTTTTGTACTGTGTTCTGTTGCCAACTTCATTACTATTTTTCACATGCTTCACACTTTTATAGTTTCATCTTCTGGTGCACCTGTCTGACTGTGTTTTGACTTAACAGTTGGGAGGGAGGTCTCAGCAGTAAAGCTTTAGACATATGAGATGAAAATTGATAGCACTTATTTTGTAGCAAATATTCCATGGTGCGTGTGTTCAACCATGAAAAGTTTATAAGTGAATTAGGATGCATGTCTTCTTGATTCCTAGACGTGATCAGCTTATTTATTGAAAAAGAAGCAGTAGTTGTTACATAAATGAAAATGAGAGGTATCAGTTCAGCTACTATGCTTAATCTGCACTTCTGCAGCAGCAGAACTTTAGATGGTCTTGTGGTTTTTGTGTCAGATTGTTGTTATATAAAAGAAAATATAGTAAATAACTTAAGAATTCTTATATAATGTCTTTTAATGAGGATGGGAAGATGTGTGTTTCTCTGACTGTTGTCAGTATATAGCAATTGGTACTACTAGGTCAGGTTAATATCCTGTTTAGATTTCTACCTTTCAGAATGACTTTGATTTTTATATGGTATTTTAGTTTTTAGTACATGTATGTTTTTAGAAAATACTTTGTATATGGTGATACAGAGTATTTTTTAAGAAAACTATTTCTCTGGAAAAAAAGAACTGTACCTTTAGGAGTGCCGCTTCATGCTTTTTCTGAGTGTGCTACTTTGCA
This sequence comes from Cariama cristata, assembly GCF_000690535.1. NCBI lineage: Eukaryota > Metazoa > Chordata > Aves > Cariamiformes > Cariamidae > Cariama > Cariama cristata. The sequence goes on along the minus strand of NW_009605869.1, from coordinate 19,696 downwards.
TGGTAGTGAGAGGTGTTCTAGGTTATGTGTGTGGCAGTGTTCTGAGCAGCAGTACTTGGAAGCTTTCTCTGTCATCTTCAGCGACTGTAGCATTAAAATAAGCAAAATAGTTCTTAGCTTAGTATCTTTACTTTTTTCCCCCTCATTTGCTTAATGAAGCAATAATACTAAATTTATAATAATGCTCTTGGACTTTCCTTCTTCCCTTTAGATCTGAACCACAGTGGTCTAGGATCCCATTATGAAAATTCTCACTGGGGACCAGTCTCTTCAAATAGTGACTCCAGCACAAACTGGGATAAAGTTATTGTAGACGGCTCTGACAAAGAAGCATGGCCATCAATCACTGGCAGTGACCCAGAGTTGACATCAGAATGTATGGACACTGACTCTGCCTCTAGCTCTGGGTCAGAGAGAAACCTCGTTATAATGGCTTCAGGGAGCACAGGTGGTGAAAGTGATGGCATTCGAAATGGCATTGGACATGGTTCTCAGAATAAGTTTGTGGTTGGTAGCAACAGCAATAATGTGGGCAATGGAAGTATTAATGGGCCGTGGGGTTTATCCCATGGAACCATAATAAGCACATGTCAAGTTTCTGTGGATGCTCCTGACAGCAAATCTGAAAGTAGCAACAATAGAATGAATGCTTGGGGCACCATAAACTCTTCATCAAATGGAGGGTTAAATCCAAGCACTTTGAATTCAAATGGCAACCATGGTGCCTGGCCTGTATTGGAGAACAATGGACATGCCCTGAAAGGGTCTGTAGGGAGTGGTAATCCTGGCACAAATATTCAGTGCAGTACCATAGGTCAGATATCTAATAGTCAGAGTATTAACTCTAAAGTGGGTGGTTCAGCCCATGGTTCCTGGGGAAGCCTTCAGGAAACTTGTGATTCTGAAGTCAATGGTACAAGGAAGGTTTCATTCAGTGGGCAACCTCAAAACCTTAACACTGAAATGAATGGACCAAATAACACTACTAACTTTATGACCTCTAGTTTACCAAACTCTGCTGGTTCAGTGCAGATTAACGAACTGCCTAATAATACAGGGCATGGGGCCTGGCGCGTGAGCACAATGAATCATTCTCAGATTCAGGCCTCTCCAGTTACAAATGGCACTTCCATTTCTCATCTTAGCAATGGTGAGGCGAAAAATGGTGGATCTTATGGTACTACATGGGGTGCCTATGGTTCTAATTACTCTGGAGACAAATGTTCAGGCCCAAACAGCCAAGCTAATGGTGACACTGTGAATGCAACTCTAATGCAGCCAGGCATTAGCGGGCCTGGCAGCACTAACTTTCAAATCAATGGGAATAAAGGAGGAGGGGTATGGGAGGCAGGGACAGTCAACTCCCAGAATATGCCATGGGGAAGTGGAAGTGGTGCAAGTGCTGGCGGGAGTAGAAGAGGATGGGGCAACCCTGCACAAAACACTGGCACTAACATTTCAAATGGGGAATGGAGTAAACTGCCTAGTAATCAGCATTCCAATGAAAGCGTGAATGGAAACAGCAGGAAGTTTACAAATGGATGGAAATCTACTGAGGAGGATGACCTTAACAGCCAGAGTTCTGCTGCTTCTCAGATAGCTGAGCAGAACAGCGCATGGGCCAAAACAGGTACGGGGGACAGCGAAGGTAGTTCGGAGAGCACTGGATGCCATGAAGATAGAGTAACTACAGAAGGACAGAATCGAGAGAGAAGGAAAGTTGACCAGCATGCATTACTCCAAAGTATAGTGAACAGAACTGACTTAGATCCACGTGTCCTTTCCAACTCTGGTTGGGGACAGACTCCAATCAAACAGAACACTGCCTGGGATACCGAAACATCACCGAGGGGTGAAAGAAAAACTGACAATGGGACAGAGGCCTGGGGAGGCTCTGTGACACAGACTTCCAGCTCAGGGGGATGTGTGGATAGACCTAGCCCTAATAATAATGATACCTCATCTGTATCAGGGTGGGGAGATCCAAAGTCTGCTACAAGGTGGGGAGATTCCAAAGGGTCAAACAGCCAAGGGGGGTGGGAGGAAGATTCTGCTGCTACAGTAATGGTCAAGAGCAATCAATCATGGGGAAGTGGCAAAGAGGAAAAGTCATCTTGGAATGACGCACAGAAGATCAAACAGGGATGGGTAGATGGACAAAAAGCCAGCCAGGGTTGGGCAGTCTCTGCCGGTGATAGCTGGGGCGAAAATTCAAGAAGTAACCATTGGGGTGAGGCTAAGAAATCCAGTTCAGGAGGTAGCGACAGTGACAGATCAGCATCTGGTTGGAATGAGCCAGGTAAATCAAATTCTGTTACTTGGGGAGGTAATAACACAAACCCAAATAATTCTTCAGGATGGGATGAGCCTGCAAAGTCTAATCAGAGCCAGGGCTGGGGAGACCCTCCTAAATCCAATCAACCTCAAGTTTGGGGGGATTCATCAAAGCCAATCAACTCTCCAGAATGGAACAAACAAGATGTTGGCTCTTGGGGAGCACCAGCTGCCGCCAACAAACCCCCAGGATCGGGCTGGCTGGGTGGACCAATGCCAGCACCAGCAAAGGAGGAAGAACCCACGGGCTGGGAGGAGCCCTCCCCGGAATCAATACGCCGTAAAATGGAAATTGATGATGGAACTTCTGCTTGGGGTGATCCAAGCAAATACAACTACAAAAATGTGAATATGTGGAATAAAAATGTCCCAAACAGTAGCAGCAGTTCAGACCAGCAAGCACAGGTACATCAGCAGCTACTGTCTTCAAGTGCCATGTCTAGCAAGGAGAGCAGTTCGGGTTCTGGTAAGACTTGATTTTACGCAAATTTGTGGTTTCTGTTAATTGTAAGAGAATTCTTTTTTTCTTACTTCATATAACAATGTTTTAGTTTCAGAGTGGAAAGGGGAAGGTGCCAATGAAGTACCATTTTTATTTATTAAAAAAAAAAGTAACAGCAGTGCTCAGAGACATTTGGTATTTTTATACAGATTGGAAGATCTGTTCTAGTTTTAAATAGCTTCAGTAATAAAGACTGGACAGCTCTACTTGAATTCTGGGGTGTGGGAACACAGAGAGAAAATATTTAAAATAGTATCTGAGGAATGGAAGCATTTTTCTTCATTTGATTCTAAAACAGTTAAAACTTAATGTTGCCAGAGAGCCCCCTCAAAAAAGCATTGAGCTGCTACAAGACAGAATGAAGGGCAATGGATTTATATGGCCTCAAGATCAGGCTTTCTGATCTTGTAGTTTGGGGAGCGGTGAATAGTGATACTTGCAGATGAGCTTGCATGGTGTTTATAAAGTAATTTGTGCTCTTTCTCTTTCAAGTGTGAAGAGGAGTAGCTTAGATAAAATGAGCAGCTCTTAGGAACTTAGTATCTTAGAAAATTCTGTTATTAAAATGTAATTCTTTACATATGATATTTAGTTTTTTGTGATTTTTTTTTTAATGGAACAGCTTACAGTTTTAATAATTATCTTCATACAAAATGTAAATGTGTGCTAATATGCTTTTTATTGTATGTTATGCATCTCGAAAAGGCAAAACACTTGAGTCTCTTTAGACAGCTTTTTAAATCCTGTTTCAAAACATGCCAATAACTCATACTGCTTTAAAAAGGTTGGGGAGAGCCTTCTACTCCAGCCACTACTGTAGATAATGGAACTTCAGCGTGGGGTAAACCCATGGATACTGGTACTAGCTGGGGAGAACCCATCAGCGATGCAGCAGGCACCTCTGGCTGGGGAAATGCTTCTCTTGGTCAACAGGCTTCAAATAAACCTGGTGAGTGCTTTCTGCATCATCTTTGACTAAAGACACTTGAGGACAGTGAAATACCTCTATAGAAGCTTTACGTTTTTGAGGGCTTTTTTATCTTGAAGTAAACATCAAGCTAACTTCTGTGTTAAGGGCAGTCAGTTGCTACCGAAATGTTAATGTGCTGGATTCTTTTCGTAACCAGGGCCTAAATCTATGCAAGATAGTTGGTGTGGAGATGATATGCCATTGACAGGCAGTCGTCAGACCAGCTGGGAGGAAGAGGAGGATGTAGAGATTGGAATGTGGAACAGCAGTTCTTCACAAGAAGCTAACCCATCTTTAAATTGGCCACCATATATGAAAAAAATGCCCACAAAGGTAATGAGGAGGTTGAGTCAAGGTTTTTGCACTGTTGTCATTTCTGACAGCTAAGTCAGAACAGATTGTTGCACTGAGTGAAGTACCACGAAGCTTTGATCTTCATTCATAACATTTTATGATGTAATTTAAGCAGTAGGTGGTAAACATCTTCTGAATATCACAGGAATTCCTTTCTGTTTTTAAGGGAATAATGAAAGGTGGAAATAAGCAAGATGAAACATGGATCAATCCATTCATTAAGCAATTCACAAATCTCAGTTTTTCAGTAAGTACTTACCTTTTATCTGGCTTTACTGCCTTGTTACAGTGCTAGTCACAATGCACAAAGATTAAAATGCTTAATTGCCTAGTGTTCGTTTTTGTAGTATTTTTCTTCTGTGTGTCTCCCCTCTGTCACCCGTCCCTTTTCTTTGCATCCTCTTTACAAAATGACCTATTTATTGATGACAAGTATTTTTATAAACACTACCCAGGTATTCATCCAGTAGTCTGATGTTTTACTAAATGTTACATACGTATTTTGGTGAAGATGCCTGTTTTCAATTGGGTAACAACTAAAGGGAGAAAATGCTTTAAAATAGCATCTGATTTGTCTCGATTTATTTTTTTTTTCCTTGCAAGTTTGAATTGAAATAGTGTATAGGAATCTCTTTGTTGTAGCTTTAAAAATATTATTATTAAATAATTATGATTCATTTTATTGCTTCAGAGAGAATCACCAGAAGAAACCATACAGAGCAATAAGATGGACATGTCTGGAGGTAAGAATAGGAGAACCTAGCTGGGTTTTATTGCTTTCCTTCCCAGTCTCTCTTTTATTTCATATCCTTCTGTAAATGACTTTTTAAAAACGATATATAATGTATATAGTTACAGCTATACACAGGTAAATATATGTTTCCGTAAAGAAAAGGAATACCCTTGTAGAGGAAAAAAGTTGTGCATGTGAGTAATGCTACACACCTGAATCACCTGGTTGCTCTAGTAATATTATCCATAAATCAAGCTAAGCTTAAATATATATTAAGCTGACATGAAAGAATGTTTTCAGGGTGTGGTGGATTTGTTTCCTGTAATATAAGTCTCTAGGTTGCCTTCTGGATACCTTCACTAAATATAAACAGAAATGTTCCAAATACCACACTCGCTCATTGTGGTTCATTCTTGGAAACACGTTTTCAGTTCTAAGAACTAATTTAATACTGAACAATTATTTTAGAAGTGTTTAAACCTGAGTGTAAAATGGCTTGTGAGCAGTTTTATTTTAATTTGAATCCATTGACTGTTGTGATTGCTCTAGCAAATGAAAAATAGTATTAATTCTTTAATATATTAATAAGAATATGTTATAATGATAGAATATTTAATTAAAAGTAGTTGTAGCATTGTAGGTTTTATTATAGTTGCACTCTTTTTATTCCAGTTTAAAATTGGGTATTTTCACTTTTGGGCTCATAGTCTATTGTGTAAAGAAATTGTTCTTTGAATTTTAAATTTTAATATTAATGGCAAGCCTTATATTTAAATGATTTTTTTTTTTTAATTTGAATTTAAAACATCTGCTTGGAAAGTAATTCTCTTGTGCTGCATGCAGTGAAGTATTAAAATGGACTCCTTTATTACTGCTTATATTTTGATCTTCTAGCTTGCCTAGTGGAATTAATGATAAAGACAACTTAAAATTTGCTTTTAATAAACCTAAATACTTTAAATTTGTGAGGTTGTTTGGGGTTTTTTTTTTGTTTTGTCTTGGTTTTTAGTTTGACTTTTTTTTTAGCTAAATCGTTTTTTTCTTAACTGAGTTAAATCAAAGGGACTCTGAAATATGACACAAATATAGAGGGTGTGATAAAGATACTACTTCAAAGCCAAGACAGTACTTATTGCTACTAAAAAAAAATGACACACACAACTAGAAGCTCAAGTTTAAACAGTTACACATCATTGTTTTTAAGAGAAAAGTGAGAATAGTATTTTTGTAAAGCCTAGCAAAATCTGTTCACACTTTGCTGATTCCAAGTTCTAAGTTGTCTGTAGCCATTGGTTCATAGTGTTTCCTTTCCCTTTTCAGTAAAGCCCAGAGAGTTTAAAGCTAAACTGATGTTTTCTTTCAGTAGTGTCTAGCTTGAGAGCAGTATTAGTTCTGCTCTTCATATGCATAAACTAGTTTCTAGTGTTACCTGGAAAACTGAGTAATCCTTCAGTGTTGTAGTCACATCTCTCGCCTTTTCTTAGGGTTATTGCAAGATAAGCGGATGGAGATGGATAAGCATGGCCTCAATGTTGGAGATTACAATCGTGTGGTTGGAAAAGGCCCTGGTTCTCGTCCCCAAATTTCCAAAGAGTCTTCCATGGATCGCGGTCCTTACTTTGATAAGGTTAGTAAGTGTCTTGCTGGTGGACACTTCTGGACTTCTTTGACTCTGCTTTCTAAGTAGTTATCTCTGTGCTCCTTAGCTTTCTGCATTTAGTGGAGAGGAAAATTAGGGCTTTCTTGTTAATCCATAAGATAAGGTTTGTTCTTTTTAACTTACTGATATATAATACTAAGCACTTTCTGTAGCCCACTTGCAGTGCAAATGACTAACCTGATCTCTTTTGTTTTCTGCCTGTTTCCTGCTGGTGCTGGACTGTCATGTGACTCTTCCCTTCTCTTCCCGGCAATGGTTTCTCCCTTCTGCTTGCTTGCTGGCTGGTTGTTGCGCATCGGTTTGTCTGTCCAAGCAGGATGGCATTGTAGCAGACGAGTCCCAAAACATGCAGTTTATGTCCAATCAAAACATGAAGCTCCCCCCTTCAAATAATGCACTACCTAACCAAGCCCTTGGCTCCCTAGCAGGGCTGGGTATGCAAAACTTGAATTCTGTTAGACAGGTAAGGCTGTGTGCAATATCCTTGGCATGTTACTTGACAGCATTTAATACCTTTTGTTATAACATGCTAGCTACCTATGTGATTGATGTGTTTAACTTCTAATGCAAATGTATAGGGGTGGGAGAAGCAGCAGAAGGGGTTTATTGTCACTAACTGTCCATCCTTTCCCCAGAATGGCAATCCCAGTATGTTTGGTGTTGGTAATATAGCAGCACAGCCCAGGAGCATGCAGCAGCCTCCAGCACAACCTCTTAATTCATCTCAGCCTAATCCACGTGCTCAAGTGCCTCCTCCATTACTGTCCCCTCAGGTAATTGAGTACATAAAACATTCTGTGTATGAACTACCAAAATGCTGCTTGAGAAAATTGGTTTTTGTTTATTGGTGTTGCTGATATTTATTCTGTAATTATTTGAAAACATACTTGGCTTGGTGAGCGTTTCAGAAACTAGGCAACTGTTGACCAGAGGTTATAATATTCTAGATCTAGTATAACTACTTGCACGTTACTGTCAGTCACTCTTCATACTGGTCCATTTTGCAGGTTCCAGTATCATTACTGAAGTATGCACCAAACAACGGTGGCCTGAGCCCACTTTTTGGCCCACAACAGGTAGCCATGTTGAATCAACTGTCCCAGTTAAACCAGCTTTCTCAGATCTCCCAGTTACAGGTAAGCTAACAAAGCTAGTCGTTCTGTGTTCAGTTTGAAAGTCTAAGTAGAGACTTATGTCAGCTATAAACTGTTCTTAAAAAAACCACCACCAAACACTGTCTCCTAGCGGTTGTTGGCTCAGCAGCAAAAAGCGCAGAATCAAAGAAGCATGCCTTCTGGTGGTCGTCAACAGCAGGAGCAGCAGGTAAATGAATACGTTTATTATTAACTTTTCAAACTATCTTTAAAAACTGTTCTTCATCCTGAGCTGTGTTTCTTGTTATAAGTTGCATTAAAATGTGCAAGAGCGAATGGGATTTTGACAAGCTTTATAGAGGATTGACTTAGCGTAATGCTGGGGTTTTGCTTTGCTAAGATGCAGAGAGCACAAAGACGAGTTTCATTATCTATCTTTAAAGGTGGAAAAGCTTTTGCCTATTTATATTGTAACTGCTCTGTTTTTTTAAGGGTCGATCTCTTAGTATGCAGCAACAGATGATGCAACAGTCCCGTCAGCTTGATCCAAACCTGTTAATGAAGCAGCAAACTCCACCCTCTCAACAGCAGTCACTCCATCAACCCACCATGAAATCTTTCCTTGAGAATGTCATACCCCATGCTACTCCTGAGCTACAGAAAGGGCCATCGCCAATAAATGCGTTCAGCAGCTTCCCTATAGGTGGGTTTCTCCATGCTAATTTCATACAGTCGATTAAAGTTTGTGACACGTAGCCTTTCTTTTCATGTTGCCTGCTTCCTCTGAAAACAATAGTAACTGTAGTCCTGTTAGCACTTACGATTTTAATGGAAGTAGTAATTCTTTGTGGGGCTTATCCATTACCTTTGTTCACCAGAGAACTTTTTTCGCAAATACTATCATTCCCTGAAGTGACTGTCTATTTCAGTGCAAAGTGCTTCATATTCTTAAAGAATGTCTGTCTCCTTTTATTTCTTTTTTTATCCTCTGGGTCCTAAAGGTGACACAAAGTACTTTTGCAGTTATGATTCCTGGAGCTGAAGGACTTTTAGAAGTAGAATCCATACAAAGAATCCATTGATGTGGTCTCATTTCTTTGGATTTTAAAAACATTTTCAATGAATCTGGAATTGCATATGTAGAACTAAGTGATAATTTCCCTTTTAGTGGTTTTGTCCAGGAAAGAAAGCTTTTAGCTCTGCATTTTTAAAGAATGGTTGTCTCATTTCAGGCAAAATGTCTGAACATTTATAAATACAAACATCTCCTGTTTCTTTCTGCCTACATTTCCAGGCTTCTGTCCAATTTCTACTTCAGAAATTCCAGGCTTGTATATTTTCTCCTTACTTTAGGTCCCTTTTTAATGCTATCTTATACTTGCTACAACTATTTACCGTTTACCTCTCTTCCTTATTCCTATATTTTTTTCCTCCTCTTCAGTTTGCTTTTCTTCTATTTTATCCTAATCTGGTCATTTCTGTTGGGCTGATTTCCTTTGCATTCTCATTGCCCTTTGTAGAAAAGTTTGTTTAATAGAGACTGCTGCTGAAATCCTTGTGCTGGTGGAGTGTTATGGAGCCAGTGGGTCGGTGTAGGCCATGCTGTTGCACTGCATGTGACGCACTGGAATTTTGCTTGTGGCCAGTCCTAAGTCCAGGCTGCTGCTTAATATTTGCTGCTGATGATTGGCATCAAGATCTAACTACTGCTTTCATTCAAAGGGCAAGGCATAAAAATGAAGTTTGTTTAGCTATTAGAGACACTATGTTAGTTCTAAGGAAAGGAGTATTTAACTTCCTTGCCAATCTTCATGCTGAGTAATTGCATCCTGCCTACGTTAGGTTCCTTTCTGTTTCATTTCTTGAGTTGACTTGTTGTATACTATTGTTAGGTAGCTGCTTTCTCACCTTAATCCTTGCCACTTTTAAGGAACCTGCACTATATGTAAGATTGTTTTGAGATCCCTCAGGAATCTGCTGCAGCATACATAAGAATTCTTTGGGATCCCTTTGGAGTAGTACTGTGTAGTGATATGCAGGTGGAGCCACACTTAGTCCACAAATAAAAGCTTAAGGCTAGAAATAATAGGTTGCTGGAATTTCTTCATCCTTTAGTGAAAAATTGAGTCAAGAGAAATATTGGTAGCATCCTCCAAGTGCACAAAATGTAGTAGCGTAGTCATGTGAGAAGGCGCTGAACTTGCCAAGTTGTCTTCTGGAAAACCTTGCAGGTATGTTGTTTTCTCCATGTTCTAGTACTAGTATCAGGAGACCTAGCAACGAAGGCATGGAGGTCCTGTTTACGTTCTAGGAAATGGAATTTGTTGAGATTCACTAGATATTTGTTCATCAGAAGCAGAGATTGCGGGGGGGTGGAGGGTGTCCATCTCTCTGTTGACCAGTGCTGCAGGCACATCCTGATTCATTTGTAGAATTAAGCATTTCTAATACTAAAAATGCCCTTTTCTACCAAATAGTAAGTATAGCTGAACAACGTAAAATCTTCCACAATTGGATATGAAAAATTTCTTCTGGGAAGACTGTTTAAATTGTAGATTATGTCCAGGGACTGATGTTCATCCCTCAGTCCACAGGTTTCAAATGCGGAGCTGTGGACATACATCTATGCTTGCCGAGGGGCTGGCATTAACCTTCCCAGCTGGATGTGCCTGTTGGCCAGCTTGTGATCTTTCTAACCCTTCTTTTAGAGGTCTGTCTTCTGCCACCTTCTTCACAGTAAGAAGAAATGTTATTGTTGTGCACAGGTTATTGCTCTGACAACAGCAAAGTGACGGAGGGAGAGGTCTCAAACTGGATTGATTGGACTTTCCCTTTTTTGTCTTGTTTCAGCTATTGAGAGTTGTTACATTTCTTAAAACCAGGCTGTCCTATTACAAGGCAGTTTCTTAGAGGCTTTTCAAAGGGCTGCGTTTCTAGCATCAGCATCTGCTCATGCCTTTAAGAAAAACAAATGGAAAAAAAACCCCAACCAACCAACAAAACCAACTTCTATATGGCAGTGAATATTGAGTTAGGAACAAAATTAAGTACTAGTTTCCGGTGCTGAATGGAGGTGTTTCTAGTAGAGATTTGAGAAGTTCCCTGTGTGTCTCTGGCCCTAAATTAAATTGTTGTAGTGGTTTATTTTCAGAAATGAAGTAAATAGATCTGAAGGGCTGGAAATGTAACCAGGTGTGGTTGTGAGCTAAGGATTCTTATAGACCTGGAAAGAGAGCGGGCGTGCCGAAGTCCAAAGCGCGGGCACGTTGTTCAAGCCCAGAGTAGCTGTTCTTGCAGGTATTTGGATTGATTTGGGTTGGCATTGTGTTGATTCTCTGACAGATAAACATTTTGAAATGCAGACAGCAGCTTAGAACAGGTGAAGACAAGTTTTGTTTGTGTTCTCTTCCTGAGGTTTTAATACAGTGTGAACAGGATAAATGGAGGAGGCAAGTAGTATGACTTGTGCAGTTCCCTGCAAAGTGCGTAGCTATCTGTGTTGGTGTGGTTCAAAAGCTGGCAAGGTGTCCTGTTGAACAGCCCAAGTAAGAGTGGGAATGAGGTGGTAACTGCAGATACCAGTACATAACTTCTGCTGAATAGGGATGTGTACAGACACACCATCCTGCTGAGAAAAGTGGCTTTTATAACTGAGCGTAGCTCTTCGAAGTACAGTATGTCTGCTTTGTACAGATGAGATCACTTGTTGGGCTGGTGCTAGACTGGTGTTAGAAATGCTACATTTTTTATACGTTTACATTTAGTTCCTCTGACTTCCTCAGTGGCTTCTTCCACTGACATTACTGCATGAAGACATCAGCTGAGAACTTCAGAGTGCTTTGCATTGCTTAGCTTAGCTTCTGTCTGTAGTAAGTTCATTGTATTAAGTGCTAGAATGTTTCTCAAAAACAGACTTGGAAGCATGAAAAAAATGTAGTAATATGCTCTTAAATGTTTATTAGGACTATAGTGGTAATTAGCAGAAGAAAAACATTTAGTCTGTATTTCATAAGCTATATATGTTTTTAGGAATGAACTCAAACTTGAATGTAAACATGGATATGAGCAGTATTAAAGAGCCACAATCTCGACTGAGGAAATGGACTACAGTAGACAGCATTTCTGTGAACACATCATTAGATCAAAACTCCAGCAAACATGGTATGTTAAACATGTCATTAAGTAGCCTTTGACATTACACATCAGACTTACACATTCTGGGTATAAAATGCAGGTTTGCTGTATTTAGGCCTGTAATTGTAACTACTGTGTTGCTTATAGCTGTCAGAATTTGTATTGTGCTGTCTGTGCCAGACTTGCTGCTTGTCTTCCACAGCAGCCGATAGCTTGCTTTAATGTTTTTGCTTACAGAAGTGATCTTGTGATGAGATTTAGTAGAAACATTGTACAGAATTCCTCCTTTAACCAGACTTTTCTTCAAGTGTGACTGTTGCTACTAGCTTTACCTTAATCTGGATTGGAATGCTTCATATATTTTTAAACCAAAAGCTTTAGATTTTTCTAGCTTGCTTTCCTCCCACCCTGCTGGCTTTAAGGTGATTTATGAGGATTTAACTCTGTGTGCATGCATTCTGGTCATGTCTGACATTTTTAGTTACAGGTTTTGGTTATGAATGTGTACATTTGCATTCTAAAAATGGGGAGAGCTTAGATGGGATAGACTAGTACCATTGCTGTACTTAGTTTTAGAGGAGGCGGACTTGGTTGCTTCATATTTCATTCCAGTAATCAGGATTCATATGACATTTCAACAGTTTCAGTTGCTTGAAATCTCATCCAGTTAAAATTTGAGTCTATAGCACAAAGGTTCTGTATCTAAAGATAGTTATAAAATGTCTCCAGTCTCCTGTTACTGTTCAGTCTTTGGATTGTTTGGATATTTTTAGATTTGTCAGCTGTTTTACTACTATGAAATGACTTGCTGCCTTAAGCATCTAGTGGAGATAGCCAGCTACTGCACATCTGAACTTCATCTGATTGTACAGATGAACAGAAGTGTCGGTGTTACTTTAGCTGTAGGTAGTGTTTTCTGAATAGTATTAGGAATTTGATTATTTGAACTCCGTATTGCATTGGATCACTAGTAAAAGTCATTCATTCTCTCAGAACTGTAGAACTTTGCTTTGCTATGTAACAACTTTTAACCTTCTCCTTACAGGACTTGCACAGAATCAAATCGCTTGCATTGCAGTGCTTTTACTCCTTGCTCTGCCACCGGTCATTTTTATTTTTTCCTCCTCCTAGAAATATGAGTAGACTTTACAGAGCTTTGCAGTAGCTAAAGATCCTTCAGATTTTGTAGCTGTTTCTTCCAAGAGCCCTCCCATCATGGAATATATTCACTACCCTTGTTATCCAGTTGGGGTCTCACAGAATGCTCTTACCCTCTTGAATTAATATTTTACTTACATTTAGTATAATGAGATGTTTTCATGGGGGATTATTCTTACTGTTTTCTCCTGAATTATTCAGAGACATTTCATTTTAGATTATATAATCCTGTATGACTTCCTACATAACCTGACATCATAAGAGGACAGTGTGCTGCTGTATATTTTGTGAATACTTTACATGGGCATTTTTTTAAAAATATATATGTGTAAACAAAAAATAGAAAAACTGGCTATGAAAAATATTTGATTTTTTTTTTTTTAATTAGGTGCTATTTCAAGTGGTTTTAGGCTGGAAGAGTCTCCATTTGTTCCATATGACTTTATGAACAGCAGTAACTCACCAGCCAGTCCTCCTGGATCTATTGGGGACGGCTGGCCCCGTGCCAAATCGCCTAATGGCTCTAGCAGTGTTAACTGGCCACCAGGTACGCGACGCTGGGGCTTGCTCTTTGCATGGTTCTTGCTGCTCAGCTGTGTTTCTTCTGTGTTGTCATTACATGTGGAGGGGGGTAGAGAAACAGCCTACAGAAAAGCATGAAGGGTGTGGTTTTTAGCAGAGCAAAATCGAGAGCAATAGTTTTATTGTACAAAGAGGAGTATATCTCCCTGCTTTGAGATTTTACCCTGTTGAGACAGGACCAGAAAAACTAGAAATGAAGAAAGTGAAAAGATGACTAAATTAAGTCAATTAAAAGCTTAAAAGGTTTTGGATTTTCAGTCGTTAAGAGACGTGTTGTTTAGACAGCCATTTCCTGTTTAACCAAAAAAAAAAATAATTAAAAAATCAAAATAAGCTTCATTCCTGAATCTCTGTTCCTAGAGTTTCGGCCTGGTGAGCCATGGAAAGGTTATCCAAACATCGACCCCGAGACTGACCCTTACGTCACTCCTGGCAGTGTCATCAACAATCTGTCAATTAATACTGTGCGGGAAGTTGACCACCTCAGGGACAGGAACAGTGGTATGTTCAGATCCTAGTTTTCTCATTGTGTTCTACTCTTCCTTCAGTCACACCGAGGGACTGTTTACTTGGAGATGTGTTTTGCTACTTGCTCATCTCCTTGTTTATCTTTTCTATTGTGGATTTCACAGCTGAAAAGCTCATCTTTGGCTCAAGCACTGCTACTTGATGCAATGCAACAGATATTCCAAGAATGCGGGTAGAGTGAGCGAACACTGCTGCTCTGCATTCTGATGTAATTCTGTGCACAGAGAGGCAGTGTGTTTGGAAGTAGGCAAGCAAAACTTGGCAATCTAGCCATTGCAGTAATGTGATGGGCTGTGCTTACAGTGAGTGCAGGGTGCTTGCTGCTGTTGAGCGTGCTTGCCACTGCAGACCTTTGGATCAAGGATGAGGACTGAGAAGAGTGGCGGAGGTCCCTCGTCTGGCTGTGCAGATGTGTTCAGTCTGGACTGCAAGCCATGCCATTTAATTTTACTGCATTTGCGATGCATTGTGCTGTGGCTGACTTCTGCCTTTATTATAGGGTCATCCTCATCTTTGAACACCACGCTGCCTTCAACTAGTGCCTGGTCATCCATTCGTGCCTCCAACTACAATGTTTCCCTCAGCAGTACAGCACAAAGCACTTCAGGTGATGTCTGCTTATATTGCTCTAAACTGGTCTGTCTTCC